>NC_044907.1:50300005-50470005 GCF_001633185.2 Quercus lobata
AGGACTATGCAACGCCTTGGTTCTGTCCAAAACCTAGTTTTCATCATCCAGGTAGTTGGTTTCCCCATAGGCTTGAGTCCGAGGACTATGCAATGCCTTTGTTCTGTCCAAAACCTAGTTTTCCTCATCCAAGTAGTTGGTTTCCCCATAGGCTTGAGTCCGAGGACTATGCAATGCCTTGGTTCTGTCCAAAACCTAGTTTTCATCATCCAGGTAGTTGGTTTCCAAATAGGCTTGAGTCCGAGGACTATGCACTGCCTTGGTTCTATCCAAAACCTAGTTTTCCTCATCCAAGTAGTTGGTTTCCCAATAGGCTTGTGTCCGAGGACTATGCAATGTCTTGGTTCTGTCCAAAACTTAGTTTTCCTCATCCAAGTAGTTGGTTTCCCCATAGGCTTGAGTCCGAGGATTATGCAATGCCTTGGTTCTGTCCAAAACCTAGTTTTCCTCATCCAACTAGTTGGTTTCCCCATAGGCTTGAGTCCGAAGACTATGCAATTCCTTGGTTCTGTCCAAAACCTAGTTTTCCTCATCCAAGTAGTTGGTTTCCCCATAGGCTTGAGTCCGAGGACTATGCAATGCCTTGGCTCTGTCCAAAACCTAGTTTTCCTCATCCAAGTAGTTGGTTTCCCCATAGGCTTGAGTCCGAGGACTATGCAATGCCTTGGTTCTGTTCAAAATCTAGTTTTCCTCATCCAAGTAGTTGGTTTCCCCATAGGCTTGAGTCCAAGGACTATGCAATGCCTTGGTTCTGTCCAAAACCTAGTTTTCCTAATCCAAGTAGTTGGTTTCCCCATAGGCTTGAGTCCGAGGACTATACAATGCCTTGGTTCTGTCCAAAACCTAGTTTTCCTCATCCAAGTAGTTGGTTTCCCCATAGGCTTGAGTCCGAGGACTTGCATGCTTGGTTCTGTCCAAACATCTAATTTTCTCATCCAAGTAGCTGGTTTCCCCAATAGGCTTGAGTCAAGGACTATGCAATGCTTGGTTTGTCCAAGAACCTTAATTTTCTCATACCAAGTAGTTGGTTTCCCCATAGGCTAAGTTCGGGAGGATTTATGCAATGCCTTGGTTTGTCCAAAACATAGTTTTCCCTCATACAGTCATTGGTTTCCCCATAGGGCTTGAAGTCCGAGACTATGCAATGCCTTGGTTTTCTGTCCAAAACCTAGTTTTTTCCTCATCCAAGTAGTTGGTTTCCCCATAGGCTTGAGTCCGAGGACTATGCAATGCCTTGGTTCTATCCAAAACCTAGTTTTCCTCCTCCAAGTAGTTGGTTTCCCCATTGGCTTGAGTCCGAGGACTATACAATGCCTTGGTTCTGTCCAAAACCTAGTTTTCCTCATCCAAGTAGTTGGTTTGCCCATAGGCTTGAGTCCGAGGACTATGCAATGCCTTGGTTCTGTCCAAAACCTAGTTTTCCTCATCCAAGTAGTTGGTTTCCCCATAGGCTTGAGTCCGAGGAGTATGCAATGCCTTGGTTCTGTCCAAAACCTAGTTTTCCTCATCCAAGTAGTTGGTTTCCCCATAGGGTTGAGTCCGAGGACTATGCAATGCCTTGGTTCTGCCCAAAACTTAGTTTTCCTCATCCAAGTTGTTGGTTTCCCCATAGGCTTGAGTCCGAGGACTATGCAATGCCTTGGTTCTGTCCAAAACCTTGTTTTCCTCATCCAAGTAGTTGGTTTCCCCATAGGCTTGAGTCCGAGGACTATGCAATGCCTTGGTTCTGTCCAAAACCTAGTTTTCCTCATCCAAGTAGTTGGTTTCCCATAGGCTTGAGTCCGAAGACTATGCAATGCCTTGGTTCTGTCCAAAACCTAGTTTTCCTCATCCAAGTAGTTGGTTTCCCCATAGGCTTGAGTCCGAGGACTATGCAATGCCTTGGTTCTGTCCAAAACCTAGTTTTCCTCATCCAAGTAGTTGGTTTCCCCATAGGCTTGAGTCCGAGGACTATGCAATGCCTTGGTTCTGTCCAAAACCTAGTTTTCCTCATCCAAGTAGTAGGTTTCCCCGTAGGCTTGAGTCCGAGGACTATGCAATGCCTTGATTCTGTCCAAAACCTAGTTTTCCTCATCCAAGTAGTTGGTTTCCCCATAGGCTTGAGTCCGAGGACTATACAATGCCTTGGTTCTGTCCAAAACCTAGTTTTCCTCATCCAAGTAGTTGGTTTCCCCATAGGCTTGAGTCCGAGGACTATGCAATGCCTTGGTTCTGTCCAAAATCTAGTTTTCCTCATCCAAGTAGTTGGTTTCCCCATAGGCTTGAGTCCAAGGACTATGCAATGCCTTGGTTCTGTCCAAAACATAGTTTTCCTCATCCAAGTAGTTGGTTTCCCCATAGGCTTGAGTCCGAGGATTATGCAATGCCTTGGTTCTGTCCAAAACCTAGTTTTCCTCATCCAAGTAGTTGGTTTCCCCATAGGCTTGAGTCCGAGGACTATGCAATGCCTTGGTTCTGTGCAAAACCTAGTTTTCCTCATCCAAGTAGTTGGTTTCCGCATAGGCTTGAGTCCGAGGACTATGCAATGCCTTGGTTCTATCCAAAACCTAGTTTTCCTCCTCCAAGTAGTTGGTTTCCCCATAGGCTTGAGTCCGAGGACTATACAATGCCTTGGTTCTGTCCAAAACCTAGTTTTCCTCATCCAAGTAGTTGGTTTGCCCATAGGCTTGAGTCCGAGGACTATGCAATGCCTTGGTTCTGTCCAAAACCTAGTTTTCCTCATCCAAGTAGTTGGTTTCCCCATAGGCTTGAGTCCGAGGACTATGCAATGCCTTGGTTCTGTCCAAAACCTAGTTTTCCTCATCCAAGTAGTTGGTTTCCCCATAGGCTTGAGTCCGAGGACTATGCAATGCCTTGGTTCTGTCCAAAACCTAGTTTTCCTCATCCAAGTAGTTGGTTTCCCCATAGGCTTGAGTCCGAGGACTATGCAATGCCTTGGTTCTGTCCAAAACCTAGTTTTCCTCATCCAAGTAGTTGGTTTCCCCATAGGCTTGAGTCCGAGGACTATGCAATGCCTTGGTTCTGTCCAAAACCTAGTTTTCCTCATCCAAGTAGTTGGTTTCCCCATAGGCTTGAGTCCGAGGACTATGCAATGCCTTGGTTCTGTCCAAAACCTAGTTTTCCTCATCCAAGTAGTTGGTTTCCCCATAGGCTTGAGTCCGAGGACTATGCAATGCCTTGGTTCTGTCCAAAACCTAGTTTTCCTCATCCAAGTAGTTGGTTTCCCCATAGGCTTGAGTCCGAGGACTATGCAATGCCTTGGTTCTGTCCAAAACCTAGTTTTCATCATCCAGGTAGTTGGTTTTCTTGAGTCCGAGGACTATATGCCTTGGCAACCTAGTTTTCCTCATCCAAGTAGTTGGTTTCCCATAGGCTTGTGTCCGAGGACTATGCAATGCCTTGGTTCTGTCCAAAACCTAGTTTTCCTCATCCAAGTAGTTGGTTTCCCCATAGGCTTGAGTCCGAAGATTATGCAATCCTTGGTTCTGTCCAAAACCTAGTTTTCCTCATCCAAGTAGTTGGTTTCCCCATAGGCTTGAGTCCGAAGACTATGCAATTCCTTGGTTCTGTCCAAAACCTAGTTTTCCTCATCCAAGTAGTTGGTTTCCCCATAGGCTTGAGTCCGAGGACTATGCAATGCCTTGGTTCTGTCCAAAACCTAGTTTTCCTCATCCAAGTAGTTGGTTTCCCCATAGGCTTGAGTCCGAGGACTATGCAATGCCTTGGTTCTGTCCAAAACCTAGTTTTCCTCATCCAAGTAGTTGGTTTCCCCATAGGCTTGAGTCCGAAGGACTATGCAATGCCTTGGTTCTGTCCAAAACCTAGTTTTCCTCATCCAAGTAGTTTGGTTTCCCCGATAGGCTTGAGTCCGAGGACTATGCAATGCCTTGGTTCTGTCCAAAACCTAGTTTTCCTCATCCAAGTAGTTGGTTTGCCCATAGGCTTGAGTCCGAGGACTATGCAATGCCTTGGTTCTGTCCAAAACCTAGTTTTCCTCATCCAAGTAGTTGGTTTCCCCATAGGCTTGAGTCCAAGGACTATGCAATGTCTTGGTTCTGTCCAAAACTTAGTTTTCCTCATCCAAGTAGTTGGTTTCCCCATAGGCTTGAGTCCGAGGATTATGCAATGCCTTGGTTCTGTCCAAAACCTAGTTTTCCTCATCCAAGTAGTTGGTTTCCCCATAGGCTTGAGTCCGAGGACTATGCAATGCCTTGGTTCTGTCCAAAACCTAGTTTTCCTCATCCAAGTAGTTGGTTTTCCCCATAGGCTTGAGTCCGAGGACTATACAATGCCTTGATTCTGTCCAAAACCTAGTTTTCCTCATCCAAGTAGTTGGTTTCCCCATAGGCTTGAGTCCGAGGACATGCAATGCCTGGTTCTGTCCAAAGCCTAGTTTTCCTCATCCAGGTAGTTGGTTTCCCCATAGGCTTGAGTCCGAGGACTATGCAATGCCTTGGTTCTGTCCAAAACCTAGTTTTCCTCATCCAGGTAGTTGGTTTCCCCATAGGCTTGAGTCCGAGGACTATGCAATGCCTTGGTTCTGTCCAAAACCTAGTTTTCCTCATCCAGGTAGTTGGTTTCCCCATAGGCTTGAGTCCGAGGACTATGCAATGCCTTGGCTCTGTCCAAAACCTAGTTTTCCTCATCCAGGTAGTTGGTTTCCCCATAGGCTTGAGTCCGAGGACTATGCAATGCCTTGGTTCTGTCCAAAACCTAGTTTTCCTCATCCAGGTAGTTGGTTTCCCCATAGGCTTGAGTCCGTGGACCATGCAAGGCCTTGGTTCTGTCCAAAACTTACGATCTTTTTATGTACTTGTTTTGTTTTTCAACCACGAGCCCTTACGCCAGGGCGGGGAAAGTCGGCCTGAGGCTGGAAGCCCCTAGAGACGCCCGCGCCCTTAGCACTGCGAGGCGTAGCCCCTAGCAGAAGCTTACGTCGGAGCAACAACTATATGTCGCCGGAGACGGAGAAGATCCCAGGAATTTCTGCTTGGCGCGTGAGTTGATTCCACCGCCACCTGCGCCAGCGCGCAAGCTTTCCCACAGACGGCGCCAATTGTAAGGACACAATTCTCTAGCGGCCCAATAAGGATGTTGGGCTCGCGCATGAAAGATCCCTCACAATATGATTTGTAGAGAGAGTGGGCTTGAAAAGCTAGCCGTTGGTCACGGGGCGATGCCCGGTCCTGGTTTTAGAGGAGTTCGTGTAGAAAAAGAATTTGGGCTTGAACGTTTAAACTCTACGGCATCGCATCCTAGGGGATGGGCCTCCTCGGACTTGATCCGAGGACCATTGGGGTCTTACCTCGGTTACCCGACAATGGGTTTTTTCTGTAATCTCAGGTGTTGTTGAGATGTTCTCACCCAGATCCTCTCCCTCCCTTGGAGGTGGGATCCAGCCTCCTCTTCTAGGTTCACTTACTTTTTCTTTTATACTAGTTTACGTCCGCTATCCTTCGTCCACGTGTAGGGTCAGTCTTTACAAACACTGACATTTGTCCCATCAGTCCAATCCCGGAATTGTTGGGGATGGTTTGATAAAGCTGCAGAGTACGGCTCTGTCAGGCGCTGGGTCTTATCTGGAAGGGTAGTAAGGATAACCTCCCCAAGGTATCTTGGATCTCCTTACGAATTCGTCTCTATACCAGTTTCACCCCTTTGTTCTGGTGGGATTATGGATCTGCCGAGGACTACACTGTCCTCGGCTGCCTCCCAAAATTCTTTTGTGCTCTGCGTTGTAGAGCTTGGGCCACAGCTCTCCTCGGATTGGGCCTTCGGACTCTCTAAGGGCAAATGGGCCTGGTCCACGAATTGTTGGGCCCCACAGTTGTGTTTTGGGGGTATTTTGGTCATTTTTTGGGTTTCAATGATATTTTAGTCATTTTTTGGGTTTTGGGGGTATTTTGGTAATTTTTAGGTTTTGGGGGGTATTTTGGTCATTTTTTAAGTTTCGGGGGTATTTTGGTCATTTTTTGGGTTTTGATAGTATTTTGGTCATTTTTTTAAGTTTCAGGGGTATTTTAGTCATTTTTTAGAAATTTAGATTTTATGTTGTTTATTTAACTTTTAGATGGGTTTAGTGGGTATTAGTGGGATTATCCATTTAGACCCATCTAATTAAATAACCAAATGGGTCTTTACCCATTTAACCCAAATATTCAAATGGGTTGGGTTAAGACTTATCCAAATAAGATGGGTAATGGGTGAGTTCATGGATATAGATAAAAATTGTCACCCCTAAGTATTACCAATCATTGAGTCATAAACATTGTATTGAAATTGCAGGAGAGTACATGTTATGTTATTTCGTTCATTTTCTTTATTTGCTCTTACAAGACAAACCCATACCATAAGTGATATATTCATAATGAACACTTGGAAGAATAATTATAGTGTCATCCCCACATCTAACACTACAATTAATATTTTTTTAGGGAACATATGGTGCAAAATTAGACTCCAATTATAGATTCTAGTTAGATTTTCAAACCTATAAAAGAGAAATCTAAGGTTGAAAAAAAAAATAATGAAAGAAATAATTTTAATAGAAGAGTTTAATAGATAACATTATTTTCACATTTGAAATGGGAAATTTTTTTTTGATAAAATAAGTGCAAATTCCTATTGTAATAACTTATTTTTCTCTTGGAAAGCTTGTATATAAGGAATAAAATATAAGAATAATTACATAATGATTTCAAAAGACTAATATTTTTTTCCAGTTAAACTTTGAAATCACAAGTGCATTTAAGTTTATAGTATTTTGTGGGTTCCAGTTAATTCAACTGGTAAATTTTTTTATGGTTAAATAAGATATTTGAGATTCAATCCCTACTTAAACAAAAAACTGATTGATGTCTTCGTCTGATAATAAAGAACTATCATCAAGAGTGAATGCCATATTCTGAAACTCTCTAAAAAGAAGTTTATAGTATTTTAAAATATTATAATTTGATCATTATGTTATTCTATATTAATTAAAATATCATAACTCACAGATGTACTTAAGGTTTGTCAAACTAGTATAAATCTTTTCATGCAAATAGAATATGAAACTTTGATTTTTTTTAATTTAAAGAAAAAATTATAAATGAGTATTCATGGGTAAACAAGCACATAATAGATGAATGATGTATAACACATATGTGTTTTTTTGTGTGGATTTTCTATACTAAATATTGTATAGTATTTTTTTTTTTTTTTGAATAATAAATATTGTATAGTATTCATATGAATGGACTTTTATTATTCAAATTAATCTCAAGTACTTGCGTGCATGTGTATGCGTGCACATGTGCATTGCTTATAAATTTTCCTTATACCCTTGGAGTCAAATCCTCACTCCGTCATTGATTACATGTGCCTTCCAATTATCTACCTCTATGATAATGAACTATTGCATTTTCTTAAGGAGTGGATTTTCTATACTAAAATATTGCATAGTATTCATATGAATGGAATTTTATTATTCAAATTAATCTCAAGTACTTACGTGCAAGTGTGTGCACCCATATGTGCGTCACTTATAAGTTTACCTTGTCCCTTTAAAGTCAAATCCTGACTCTGTCACTGATTACGTATGCCTCCCAATTATTTCCTATGATAATGAACTATTGCATTTATTTAAAGGAGTGTATTGTTGTTCCAATATTTTGAAGAGATTAGAGATTTTTAATGAGTATTCATTCTTTTAGTGCAAGCCTAGATTAAAACCCAAATCTGATATAACTTTTTAGCTTTATGCAAGCTTCTCTTTTTACCAAGAACAAAAATTCTTTCCCAAGTCATTCTCTCTTGGTCATGTCAATTTATTGACCTTACACCCTCGTCATCTTCTCAGTCTTCCACTCTCTCTATCTATTATGAAACCCGAATTCCTTATATTTCTCACCATGTTACCAACCAATTAAAAAAAGAAAGTCCAATACGGTTAGCTAGAAAAATGGCTTTGAAAAGTATAGCTTGGAGTTGAAAAGTTGCATGATGAGACAAGGTCTCTCTTGAAAATGAACAGACAGGCCAAAGATATCAAGGTTCTGGATGAGAAGGGATTTAGGTGTTTGACTTTTGGGAGAGACTGATTTTTTGATTCTTAAGTAACATTGCTGTTTTGGGAATTTTAAACGTGAACGAAAAATTAACAAAACATCTATGCTTTGGACAGAACCATCCAAACTGTTCTGACCCGCAAATGGTTCTACAAATTTACCTGTTGAGCCATTGAGTTAAGAATTTTAACAATAATTTGACTAGAACAGTTTTAGGGGGTGTGTGTTGAACCATTACAATGATTACAGAGACCAGCTCATGGTCGGCGGTCCAGGCCGTTAGATTTTTCAAACACTGGTCCTAACATATTAAAGGCCGCTTTTGAACCTTTCTTAGAAAGTTGGAGTGGCATGCACGAAAGTTTTTTTTAGAAAGCTAACATCAAAAACCTGTAAATCAATCACTCAAAGCAAGGAAGCTGCATTGAGGACAAAACTGAGGCCAACCTAAACCTGTCTGATGCATGCTGATTTGAGAAACCATAAAGTAAAACTATTAGGCTACTAATAAGGTTATTATCTCACTATAAATGAAATCATCTGCTGCAATAATAGAAAACCAGAACCCGGCTCTCGCTTACTCAAAACAAAAAAAAAATCCCCGCATCAAGGAAAGACAAGGTGAAATTCGTATCAAAATCTTTCTTGATAAAATTCTTGTAACAAGTGTCTAATTTTTCTGTACTAAAAAAACGCTAATTTACATTGGATAACTCGATTGATACAACAGAACAAAATACAACATGTTAGAAAAAATCTATCCTTCGGATAGCAAACAATAAAAATCCGGCAACTAAGAGAGATACTCTGAAGCAGCCTAAAGAATAGGATACTTTACAAAAGAAAAGAATATGCAAAAAGGAACAAAATCATCTTGTCATCTCCGTTGAGGACCCAGGATAGCACTCATTTCTATTTGTACATCTCCAACCTCCCTCAGATTCCCAAACTTCTCAGCTTCTCTTGCGATCTGAACATCGCAAGGACTATAATATTGATAAAGGTATTTTACAACAAAACGAGGAATTAGGCCTACTATGACACTTGCAAGCAAGCATAACCAAAACGTTGCAGTTTTCGCGACATCAAAAATTGCCCTGTCAAAGCACATTGGAGTTGCAAACATCAATCTCTATTTGAAAAGGGGAAATTTCACAAATTTAGAGGGTTTTTCAGTCATGATTTCTATTTTCTCTTTGGTCAGAATCACAGAACTGACATTCAACACATGATGTGGGAAGCACAAAGAAACATTTATTTTTATTTAGTTTTATTTTATTTTCAAATTCAATTGTATTTTTATAAGGTTATTAGTATTTTTTTTTAATTAAATTTCCTAGCCAATGTTATCTTTGTAATTCAATATTTGAGTTTTCCTTAATTTCCTAGTCAATGTCATTTTTGTAATTCAAAATTTGAGTTTTCCCAAGTATAATATTGTAAGTTAGAATTAGGTTTAGTCCTAATAGTCTATATAGGCATTTTATTGTACTCCTATTAAGACAGCTTACAGTTTGAATGATGAATTAAATTTCTATTGGAAATTTTCCAATGGTCTAGCATTGACCTTAGCCATCCCTAGGTGCTGACTCCTACAGGGGTCTCTCTAGTGTTGACTTCAAGCAAAGCCTAGGTGCTTGACTCCTAGGTTATCAATTCTTTATTTTTCAATTCTTTAATTATCGTGTTGCATTGTTTTGATTTTTTCCTACATCAAATTGTTAAGAACTATGTTCATAGTTCAACAAAATGAGTATGCGTAACTTTTATTGTTAACAACTGTGTTCTTAGTTTAACAAAATGAGTACACGTGTTGACTTTCTTTTTGATAAGTGAATATACACGTATTCAGAAAAAAGAGTGAGTATACACTTAATTATGTACTTTTAGAAAGAAAGATGGTGTATAAGATAAGAGCGCTTACCAGTAACCAATAAGAGAGGGTAAAGCATCAATGACAGTGACACAAATGAAAGTAGCAATTATAGAACCCCAAATGACTGCATGAGTAGTCCAAGTCCACCTGATAACGTCAATGGCCAAGTGTAGATTAACCAATATAACCACTGCAAGTATCCAAAGATCTCCTAGACTTGATATATCAATGCTACTACCCCAATATGCTAAGAGAGGGATAAAGAAGATAGCTGCACTTTGCCAGAGAGTGTCAACCATTGTTAACCAAAACAACTTTGCGTTGTAGCACTCATGCCTTTGCCCAGCCCCATAAAGCTGAGGATACTTTAGAAGAGTCCTCCTACTTAGGTCCTTGTCAAGAATTCCAACAACAATAGTAGGCAATGAAGTATAGATTATAGAATACAACATGCTGCTCCATTCACTAATTGCAGTTGTCAAGGTGAAAGCAGTACAGAGCACAAACCTACACAGAGCATGTGGAACATTAGCAATTGAGATGATAAGAAAATATAGATTTGATTAATTAGGTTAAACTGTCTTCTTCTTTTTTTAAGAAGTTCAATTTGAACCAACTTCCCTAGGTAGTAATTCAAATTTGAATTACAAAATCATATGATAATTTTGGGGAGACATCTAGATTTGACTACAAGAAGAATCAAAATTAAATTTATCTTCAGCTATATAACTTCTAGCTCAAAAGGTAGTAAAATAAAAGACCTAGTAAGCATGATTGGAAACACAACCTTACAAAACAACCCTTCCCTGAAAAGAGAGAGAGAGAAAGTAAGAGAGCCAAAACATTGTTCAGGCTCATGTGGAGACTGAAATCAAGGGCTGCATAACAAACTCCAATAGATTTAACCAGCTAACTCGTATGCATATTCATGAATACAGAATCATTATAAAGCAGAAATCAAAGCATAAACAATTGCGAAAATCGTACTCACCAAAATAATAAAAAAACCATCACTGCATTCCTGTAAAAGTTATATAATATCATGTAGCCCATCCGCTGGTAATTCCAATGCCCATGGACCAATAAAAGGTGAACTAAGAACCTGAACTGCCCCATCGCAAAATCTGATGCCATTACAGCTTGCCTACCCTCTTGGCCACTGATTCCAATTCCCACATCAGCCATTTGGATCATTGAAACATCATTGGCACCTGTTAGTGATCCAAGTAGAATTTCAGTAATAAACATCAGTACGTAAGCAGTAACAAGTGCGTTCTATTTTCTATATGTTTGAGAGCATAAGATACAGATCTAACGTACCATCCCCAATGGCAAGTGTCATGTCAGCAGTCCTGTTCTTCACAAGGGCTACTATTCCAGCCTTTTGCAATGGAGCCACTCGACAACATAGCACCACAGAACATTTACTAGCCAGTTGAAAGAGCTGCAACTCAAAATGAGTAAGCTACATCAGCATATGAGGCATCACCAAGAACTAGAAAAGAAAAGGACAACCATGTAGGTTTACAAATGCTTACCTGTTCTTCAAGTTCACTGTCAAGAATATAAACAAGGCTGGTACCATCAATAATCAAGGCCACTGGAGTTGGACTAGCTTCAGAACTTCCTCCGGTATTGTCTGTGACCCCATTAACAGTCATGAGCTTCTTAGACATGACAATGGCATCTTCCAAACTCTTTCTACATGACTCTTTAGAATTGTTATTAATTACTATCTGGGTCATCTTGCTTGTCAGGAGCTTGGAGGAGTACCCAATTGATATGGCAGTTTCTTGCTTGTCCCCAGTCAAAACCCATACTTTAACCCCTGCTATTCTGAGAGATTCTATGGCTTCTGGCACCCCTTGTTGCAGTTTATCTTCAATAGCAGAGGCACCCAGTATGCACAGATTGTTCTCAACAGCACTAGCAACCTTTCGAAGCAAAGCAGCTCTACCAATTACAGCAGTGCTTGCTTCCTCAAAGGAAGAATGCCACCGCTCGAATTCTGAAGCACTCAGCTGCCGCATCCCAACAACAAGTGTCCTCAAACCCAGTGAGGAGTAATCATGAAGATGGGATTCAGTTGCACGCAGTATGTTCATGTTCAAAGATTTATCTATCACACCAAACATGGATGTGTCAGCACCTTTAACAAAGACTTTCACACTCTTGTCAGGGCAGCCCAATATAACTGACATCCTCTTCCGATCACTATCAAACTCATGCAAACCCAAAACATTGAACCTGCAGTTGCCATGATGGAGAAATTCATTAAAGAAGATATAATAAGGTTTTACCTCTTAAAAGAAGCTACCTCTGAATGTGATAAGATAATCACTTGAAAGAGCAAGCAAGTATTATTACTACTTAAACCACTGCAACCACTATCACCCCACAGTTACTTTAGTGTCACCTATCACCCCCATCCTCCTCTCACCTTCATGTTTACACTGCTATATGATTGAAACAATTTTTTTTTTTTTTTTAAGTACTGACACAATGCATAACTGAGAGAATTGTTCTACACAGAATTTACCTTTAGATGTCAACATCGTACTGAAGTGGAATTTTGAAACCACTAAAATATAACCCTAAATTCTTTCCTACCTGTTCAAAAGCAGCCAAAAAATTGGCAGCCACACTGCCAATGCTGCTCTAACAATATTAGAGCCACAAAGCCACTTCACTAATCAATTGGTGGGGTGGTCCTAGTGGAAGAATTGGTGCTAAAGAGAAGTTTAGGGAAAAGAAAGGGACAATAGCAGCACATCAAATTACCTTTGCCTTTCTCCTTGAATATCGATAACTATATAGCCAGAGGTTCGTTCTATAAGCATAAAACCGTAGGCAGCAGCAGCATACACCAATGCTTGTTCATCAGGAGACTCCCCTTGGTAATCTATCATCTTCTCAGTAGGATCAGACGTGTCTGTAACAAGAGGCACAATTGTATTGCATGCAGCTAATGCAAGGAAGAAATCATAAACATGTCTGCCTTCTTTTGTGTCATTTCTTCTTTCTGATAATTGTAAAAGTTCTGGGTCAGTCTTGACGTTCATCTTTGGCTTTATGACCTTCCCCTCCACTGATACCAAGTAAGGCAAATATAAGATGAAATTGTTATGCTGTGACAAATCAGAAATACTAAATATTATAAAAAAATATGGTATTACCTTGAACAGAGTATCCAACTGGCTCAATTTGAGACTTAGCACCACTGTAATCTACTCCCCATATGCTTACACGTTGAAATTCCATCTTGTTCTCTGTGAGTGTACCAGTTTTATCTGAGAATACATATTTTATTTGTCCTAAATCTTCATTTATATTCAAAGACCTGCACTGAAATCTTGAATTTGATGCCTCATCATACATTTTGGTATCTCGGATCATGAAGTAAGCCTGACCAACACGAACAAGCTCCATGGAAATGTATAGAGAAATTGGGATCATGATCTGGAACACAA
The DNA here is from genome assembly GCF_001633185.2 of Quercus lobata. Lineage (NCBI taxonomy): Eukaryota > Viridiplantae > Streptophyta > Magnoliopsida > Fagales > Fagaceae > Quercus > Quercus lobata. The sequence continues at coordinate 50,313,400 of NC_044907.1, forward strand.
TAACTGACATGAGGAATGTGAATAAAATCTCCAATCCCACATTATAATAGTTATAGTCTTCCCCCGCAGAATCCTTTTTTCTGTAATAAGGTAAGTAATTTAATTCGTTCTTGTGGCGCAGCAACCAAGCAAGGGCACAGGCAGAGACAATAGTACACAAAGTAATAAGAAACAAAGAGAGTATTATGATCTCAATGTTCATATGGGTCTCAAGCCGACTCCTCTTAGATGGAGCTCCTGAGTTGTTGAGCATAGCTTTGGTCTCACGCCCAGCATACACCGCAACCCCAATGCCCCATTCAGTATTCTTGAGCTCACAGCCTCGAAGAATAATATTAGACGGTCCAAGTGACAGCCTCTTCCCATCAACTTCCATGTTTGCATGAAAACCATAAATATTCCTATTCGGTTTCTCACACTTAATCAATCCAGTAACTTTCTCCTTTTCAGGCATCTTAAATAGGGTCTCTTGTTTTGCATACCGAGTCTTCAAATTTGACTCCCCATCCAAATTAACTGTCTGCACATACGCAACTCCAGTCGGGTCACTAGTGGAGAGCAGCACCATATCACAAGGAAGAGTTTCGCCTGCATGAATTTTGATGATTTCACCAACTCTGATATCCTTCCATTTTTTTGGTTGGAACTGATTATTAACAAGAACAGATGCTAACCGGTTATTCTCAATTCTGTCTGACCTATGCCGTCTATAGTCCTCATAGGCATCTTTAATCGCCGTAACTGATAGAACAAAGGCCAACGGCAAAACTGAGACTCCCCGGCCAAAAACAGCCAGCTGGGGGAGCTGATTAAGTACAGCAATCACAAGGAAATATATGTATGCAACTCTATGAAATTGTTCAAAAATATTCTTTGGAAAAAAAGTAATAAACGAATACTTGGAAGTCCTTACGGAATTCCCAGCAAATTCAAACTTCTCATTTGTCTTCACAGGATCATTTATATAAATCAACCTTGCATCTTCATCACTAATTTCCTTCTGGGACGCACTAAGCCCTTCAGAATCAGCCCCTCTTGAGCCATGTCTCACCGGCTTGGACCCCAAATCAGCAAAAGTCACTTCCCTAATGGAATTCCCGCCTCCGCCCGAGGCCTTGGAATGAGTGGACAAAATACTTCTTCTTGATGAGGAGGAATTGAGTGTTCCTTCCACACTTGATGAATTCTCAGCTGGGTTTTTCGTTTCCATCCCGGAAAACGATACACGGCGGCCAGAATTGGATTTAAATAGATCTAACAAAACGGGTACAGTGAATAAATCTTGGGTATTAGGAACTCTAGGAGATGGAATCAAAAGGGGACGCTCAGAGGCCATGATCTGAGAGGATCAGAGACCTCCTGAGCTTTACAGAGTCAATAATCAACAAATTCATGAAAGACCCAGATGGTAATTTTCTATTTTGGTAATCACCCAGATGGTAATTTTAACCAAAGTTTACAAATTTTACAACAACAGCAACAGAAATTGAAGAAAACAAGTAAACCCCACAACTACAACACTGGTTGTATATAGGCAAAGAAAACAAAAACCAAACCAATCATAGGTGTTTAGATAACTATTGTACACAAAAGAATCTAGAGAAAGTGAGAAACTTTAAAGGTTGTTAGAACTTACTTTTGCTTGTATCCCGGGTCAGGTTAGAGAGAGAGGGAGAGTAATATAGGAGAAGAAAAAGAGAAATGAAATACGTAAGGTGTTTTTGTTGTGAGAAAAATGACAATGGTGGTTGTTATACAATGAGCTAGGACGCGTGTTTTTTAAAGACAACAAGGACGAATTGAACAAAGTCAAAGGCATTGTTTTGGAGAGAGAAGACGGAGAATGCAAAGAAAATTGGGGAAGAAGAAGTCTACAATTCGTAATGGGTGGCGACAGCAATAGCATCAACAACAACAACAAAAACAAAGTACCATTCTTTTTAAATAAATTAAAAAAAATTCTAATTTTGAATAAATAGTAATAATTAATACTAACTAATAGATAAGAAAGAGAAATATTCTTTTGTTTTGTGTCAAAAGGTCATGTGCGTGTTTGAGTAAAACCAGATATAAGAAAAGAGAAGTCTTTCCAGAGAGAGAGAGAGAGAGAGAGAGAGTTTTCAGACAAAGAAATATGTTAAATCATAAATGTTCTTCTAGAAGGTCGACTGTTGAACTGTTGTGGATTTTTTTTTTTTTTTTTATATTGTAATAATCAATTATAAACTAACTCTACAGTATTAGTATTTTGAATTGCTATTAAGAGGTGTCTGACTTTGACCAAGATCATGTGATGAAATGCAGATCTTGTTTGTTTCTTGGACGAGAAATGTATCTGTATTTCCCTCTTTTTGAACAAATTGAATTGAAATTCTCAAAATCTTTATTAGCAGTAGTAGTGCTTCCCATGCTCTTTCCTTTCTTTTTTTTTTTTCTTTTTTTTTTTTCATTATGATTTTTCTTGCTTTAATTCAACAACACACCAACGGTCTAGCACGCCTGCTTTGATGGCTTCTAGTGGTTGGACTAATTTGACTTTTTTTTTTTTTTTTTCCAATGACAGAAATATAGGCATACATGTTCACATAGTTAATTTTGTCTTAAATATTTTTTTTATTGATTTCTTTTTTGAAATGCCCTCAATCCATGTTAATAGGGATTTTGCTTTCTTTTTTTTTAATTCCATAGTTGAGGTTCCAGATGGTTTTATTATAATCACAAAAATTGTCAGAGTTACAAAGATCTTGGCATGTTAATAGGGAAGTTAGTGTCTTAATTTATTGGTAAAAAAAAAAATTGTTATGTTCACAATATTTTTACAATAAATCTTAAATGGTTGGTTGTTATTAACTGATAAAAAAATAATTTTAGTAGTAGGTTTAAATTAAAATCAATAATAACTTACCGCTTAGAATTTATTGTAAAAATATTATGGATGTAGCACTTCTCAAAAGACAATCATTATGAAAGGAGATGTCGAAGGCCTTGTAGCTGAATTGGCACATCCCCATGTACAAAGTGTTTGGGGGTATAGGGGGGAAAGGGTTCGAACTGCAGGGTTAGCAGCATATTGTAATTATCTCTCAAAAAAAATGAAAGGAGATGAAACTACAAGGCTCTTGACCTGTTAATAGGAAAATTGGTGTCTTGATCTAATAATAAAAATCAATCATTACAAAGATGATATTTATAGGTTCAAATCCATTGCATCTATTAAATCCCAAAAAAAAAAAAAAAAAATGTTGTGGTATCTCTGCATTTCGATGTTTTAATTTTCATAATTCCTTTATAATTATGAGTTGGGTTTACTTCTAGTATTTTTTTTTTTTTAACTGAACATGTCATTTTGTTTTAAATATACAATGACAGGTGGTAATAAGTTAAAAAAGAAGATTCTAGTTAAAAAGTATTGGAAATAAACCACACCTCATAATTATTTATAAAAGACTAAAACTAAAAACACTTGAAATAAAAAATGAATTTGGTTTACTTTCAGTATTTTTTTTTTAATTAGAATCTCCTTTTATTTTAATGAGAAATTGTCACAATATTCACTATCTAAATAAAATGTGAAGATTAAAACTCAAATAAAAGGATATGTTTAGTTAAAAAAATATTAGAGATAAACCAAACTCAAATAAAATAATCATAAAGAAGTCCTGTATAATAAATATATTTTTTATTTGTTGTTAAGTATCTTTTTTTTTTTTTAACAGATTGTTAAGTATCTTTAAAAGCATCTTCAGACTATTAATTATTTATAAATAAAAAAAAATCATAGAAATTTGTTTCTGTATTAAAAGTCTAAACTTAGTTTCCTTCTTTGAATTCCATCCCGAAAAAAAAAAAAAAAAAAAATAGTTTCCTTCTTTGAAATACCATTACACCTTTTTTATTCCAAAACTCTCTCACGTTTATCACAGCCTTCCTTTTCATGTCGTATACTTTAGACTCAGAGTTAGCTTCAAAATTAGGTGGAAATATGGAAACCCTTTTACACGGATCACATCAAAATTAATTATCGTTTGAATTCTCTAACTGAACATTCTAGATAAACTGTACCAGATAATGTGTAAAAGTTTCGAGAATTTTTAAAATTTTTTTTTAAGTTGTAAAAGTTTTAATTAATGAATAAATTATAATAAATAATATCTTCGGGTCAAATTTGTTGTTGATTTGATCCTATATTGCTGATTATTTAATCAACATGTACAATATCTTTGGGTTAAATTTGCTGGTGATTTTAATTCTATATTGTTGATTTTTTTTAGAAAAAAAAAAAAATATATATATATATATATATTGTTGATTATTTAATCAAATTCTTCATTTTTGTTAAAATCCTTGTAATGTGAATCCAATTATTGATATAGGAATCCAAGTCAGTTCTAGAAGTTTTACTAAATTCCAAATAATATGTTTTGCATGAGATGGTATTTTCATCAATTAATGTGGCATTAGCAGGGGCCGACATATATGGCGCCAGATCATGACGTGATATAGATCCCTTGTGCATTATCTTTTCAAGCTCCCATTAACTGCACATAGACTAATGTGTTTGTCACGTAGATTAATTAGATTTCTCTCAACTCTCAAGTTTTTTTAAGATAACCATATCATTGAATTTTTAATAATGTTTTTATGAAATATGTGAATTGGATTTTGTCATATGAACATTAAGTTTTACATTCTTTCTTTTTTTATGTAGTGACAAAATTCAATTTACTTATTTTATAATAAATGAATAATATTTTTATAGTGAAATTATCTTAAAACTTTCAAAACATGTGATCTATATCACGTCAGAAAAAATGTATTGTATAGTTTTTTTTTTTTCACAATATTAATTAGACTCATGTCAAGAACTGGATTAAATTGTAATAATTTAAAGAAGTAAAAAAATTTTGAATGGAAAAAAACATAGTGATAATTAAATTGACTCAATTGAAATCACAAATAAAATAGGACTCAAATCGTAGTTAATCCATAATTGTTCCTACATTACTAATTTACTAGTACTAGTGTACTACCCATTGTGATGATTAATTATCCCAGGATGAAACATATTTGTATTATATTTTGGGAGATTGACTTGATTTAAAAACTTTGGGATGATTGTGAGGCGGTAGTACAAGAGGCACAGGTAGTAGGGAGTCCGGGCTAGCAGCAATTAAGGAGAAAATAAATGCTTGTGGGGTGGATTTAAAGGCATAGGGAGCAACAAAGACCGAACCCAAAGTGGAGGCAATCAAACAGCTACAGAATCGGCTTGATAGTTTGAATAGGGCTGATTGTACTGATGCTAGACAGGCCGAGTTCTTGGAGGTGAGCAAAAAATTGGATGATCTTTTATTAAAGTAGGAGATTTATTGAGCGCAATGGTCAAGATTGGCTTGGCTAAAACATGGGGATAAAAATACAAAGTTTTTTCATTCAAAAGCATCTCAAAGGTGAAGAAGAAACCATATAAAGGGTATTAAGAATCTACAAGATCATTGGGTGGAGGAGGTTGAGGATATTGCCAATGTAGCAATTGAGTATTTTGATAATCTGTTTAGTGCAAGTTCATGTGATCAGATGAAGGAGTGTCTACAAACAGTTTCGGCTAAGGTGACACCTGATATGCAGAATCTTCTGTCCAGTGACTTTACTGCTCAAGAGATTAAGACAGTGATGTTCCAAATGGGACCAACAAAGGCTCCTGGACCAAATGGTATGAATGCACTATTTTATCAAAAATTTTGGCATGTTGTGGGTGAAGCTATTGCTACTGCTGTTTTAGACTTTTTGAATGATGGGATTATGTTGCCTACTTTAAACCATACTAATATTGTGCTTATTCCTAAAGTAAAGAATCCAGAGAAAATGTCAGATTTTAGACCAATAAGCCTTTGTAATATTATTTACAAGATTATTTCCAAAGTTCTTGCAAACAAGCTGAAACAAGTACTTCCTGATATTATATCCCCCACTCAGAGTGTTTTTGTGACAGGTCGCCTTATTACAGATAATGTTCTGGTGGCATATGAGACATTGCATACTATGCATTCCAGGAAGAAGGGTAAGACAGGTTCTTTGGCATTGAAGCTAGATGTTAGCAAAGCATATGACTGGATGGAATGGCTCTTTTTACAAGGAGTCATGCAAAGAATGGGTTTTCCAGAAAAATAGATTGATAGAGTGATGAGTTGTGTTACTATTTCATCCTTTTCAATTTTAATTAATGAGAAACCCTATGGTAATGTGCTTCCATCTAAAGGATTTCGTCAAGGAGATTCTCTTTCACCATATTTGTTTTTGCTGTGTGTAGAGGGTTTTACATCTTTACTGACAAAGGTAGAAAATGATGCAAGAATCCATGGAGTATCTATTTGTAGAGGGGCACCCAGAGTCTCTAACCTTTTATTTGCAGATGACTCATTATTGTTCTGCAGGGCAACACAAAATGATGTGGTGACCATTTTAGAGATCCTTTAGACCTATGCCAATGCATCGGGATAGTGCATTAATTTGGAGAAATCATTAGTCTATTTCATCAGTAATACATCTGATAGTCAGAAGCAAGAAATATAGAGGATTTTGGGGGTACGGGAGGTGAATAGATTTGAATCATATCTAGGGCTGCCAACATTAATAGGGAGAATTAAATACCATACTTTCTCGTACTTGAAGGATAGAAGATGGAAAAAATTACAAGGTTGGAAAGGTATGATGTTATCCAAGGCTGGAAAAGAGGTGCTTATTAAGGCGGTGGCTCAATCTATTCCCTAGAGCTGGTGTTGGTTCAAGCATGGTTTATCAAATCAGCGGAACAGAGTTATCCACGGTGGAAAATTTCATGAACCAAGTTGGTTAAACAAGCGTGCACTGGAGTATTTGGAGGAGTATCGGGCCACACATGATTAATTGGTAGCAAACCAGATGCAACAGTCCAATTGGGATTCCTGGAAGCCTCCTCCACATTCGGTCTATAAACTTAATTTTGATGCAGCTATGTTCTCGGGTTTGGACAGGTCCAGTTTTAGAGCAGTGATAAGGGTCGATAAAGGGGAGGTCATGGCAGCCAAGGGACCAGAGGTTTTTTGCAGTGAAGAAGTTGAGTTCCTTGCATGTAGAAAAGCAATTGAATTTGCAATGGATGCTGGTTTTTCTAAGTTTATCATTGAAGGAGATAACAGCACAGTCATGCATGCCATATCCTCTCCGAATACAAATCAGTCATTGATGGGAAACGTGGTTGGGGACATCCAACAAATGATTAGAGCGCTGCATTGGGTGAGTATAGATTTTACAAGAAGGGGGAAAACAAAGTGGCTCATGTGTTAGCTCAATATGCGAGAACTATTATTGATGACATGTATTGGATGGAAGATTTACCTCCATTAGCTATGGAAGCCTTGTATCAAGATGCAAACTTTATTGATTAAATGAATGAAGAGTCCATTTTCAAAAAAAAAAACAAAAAACAAAAAACAAAAAAAAAAATTTATTTATTTCCATTGTGTATAATGTGATAGTATGCTTTATTTATTCATAATCAACTTATACAATAAGAAAGAGAAAGAAGAGACATTCTTAGAGTTAAATAATGGTCTCCCCATTCTCTTCTATTGTACTCATTGGCAGAGTCAATTTTTCAATTAAAGAAGGGGGGGGGGGGGAATTAAAAGACATAATTAGAGGCGAAATTAGTCTTATAAATATTAATCAATATTACTAAAAAATAAATAAACAATTATACAAAAATGCAATTGTCATACGAAAATTAAATTCAAACATTAAGAAAAAAAAAATCAATTCATGGCATATCAATAAACTCAAGAAATTGATCTAAATACACAAAGTTCAAATATATAATTTGATTATTCAAAATAAGAGTATCACAATATACTTAAAAAGTTGTATACGGACCTTGATTCCTTTAAAAAATTATGTATTCAATCTTTCTTTTTCTATTTTTCAAATATTTTTTTAATTATTAGGAGAGGGTGTGGGAAATTAACATTTAATTTTTTTATTCAAATAACTATTAGTACATAAGGGAGTTTTGGGGGAGGTCAGGGGCAATTGCATTCATGCCTCTCTTCTTCCCCCTTAGCTCCTTCTAAGCAGTACTAGCCTACTAGCAAGGGTTAAAGCAACATGATTTTATTTTAAAATGCAAATCTAAGATCTAAGCTAAGTAATATCTCCTAAAAACTCTCACAAATCAAAGTAATATCTTCTAAAATCTTAGCAATCTTCAATGGGCAAATCAAATCCAAATTAAGTACTGCCACCACCTCGCAAGGAACTTCTCGAAATAATTTCAAAAAAAAAAAAAAAAACCATTTATCGACAGTCCTAGCCCACATGTAAGCACTAATGTCGACACTAAATTTTTTTTAGGACCCCGACGGATGGATCTTAGTGACACGTGTGTAGATGTGTGATGACTTGTGAAACACTCATAATGATGCGTGCATGAGTTTTTCTTTTCATTATTTTACCATTATAAGAGTATTCTTATTCGGTATTTTAGAATATTTCTATTTTATCCTCTCAAAAGTTATTTATTCATTATATTATATTATTTTATAATACATTTAACATTTAACATTTTATATTTCTATATAACACATTAAAATAATATATTTACATAATAATAATAATAATAATAACTAGTCGCTAACCCGTGCGATGCACGGGAAAACTATTAGAAAATAATAAAGCATGCATATATTAAAAGACAATTTAAGTTCATGTGTGCTTGCAAGGGATACATACCTAAATAGTTCTTGCGGTAGAAATAAAAGCCTTATCTTTGAGATAAAGAACTGATGTAAACAAACTAACCTTACATAAAAAAAAAAAATAATAAAACATAAAACTGATGTCACGGGAAATTCAGCCACATAGTAGTAATATATAAATTTCTTAAAACCTAAACCTAAACGTAAGGACTAAATATTTATGCGCCTTCTCTTGCTTTCTTGATGTATTTGGTTAAAAACATAAAACTGATGTCACGGGAAATTTAGCCACATAGTAGTAATATATAAATCTCTTAAAACCTAAACCTAAACCTAAACGTAAGGACTAAATATATAAACAAACTAACCTTACAAAAGCTGAACTTTATAAGCTAAAATCTATACCGTGAGTTGTAGATCTTGAATGCTATACCGTGCGTTTAGGGCTTCCTACATCTGGAGAGAGAGAGAGTTTGCAGAAACCAAAGAAAATCTCTCTATAACTTAAGAAACACAATATAATAAAATCAAAGAGATAAAATTTTTAGAGGACAAAATATTATAGATAATTTAAAAGAATTTTGGTTTAATTCTTGAACACCGCAACTCCATAAAATTCATACTAATAATAATATTTTATGATAGCGCAGTTAGAATTTTGGTTTAATTCTTGAACACTGAATTGGAAATTGATTATATGAGTATTCAATGGTGAACAAAGTACTATGTATTAATTAATATATAAACAAAACTAACCTTACAAAAGCTGAACTTTATAAGTTAAAATCTATGCCGTGCATTGTAGATCTTGAATGCTTTAGGACTTCCTACGTCTGGAGAGAGAGAGAGTTTGCAGAAACCGTGGCTTTATATTTCTTAACTTGAGAGAGGGGTAAGGTTGCTAGGGTTTTGAAGAGTTATAATTTTTATTTATTTATTATTTTTTAAATATTGTGCTGACGTGGAAAATTGTGGTGCCAGCAAAGGCTTTGGTTTTATATATATATATATATATATATAGATAATATATATATATATATATGAGATGGGTTCAAGTGGTGTAACTTGAAAAGAGTTACACATTTTTATAACATTTGATTCTTATAAGATTTAACGGTGAGAAAGACACTAATTTTCACATCATTAATATATTAAAATTTAATTACATAATTGCCCCCAAAATTAATGTACATCACTTTATTATTCATTTTTTTACAAAAATTAAGGAATCTAAATCTTCGGTCCCACTTTTCCTACTCCACTCTATACTCCACCAATAAAAGTTTGCTAGGTGTTAACATAATTAATTAAATATTATAATTATCGACTTATTAATATTATCATTAGGGTCATGCTAACGAGTGCCATTAAGGTACTCATTAACAATCCATTTTAGGAAAGTTTTGACATCACTTAGGACACTCGTTAGTATTTCCCTTATCATTAGTAATTAATGGTAGTATTTAATTAATTAGGTGAATACGTGGTAAGTTTTTATTGATGGAGTATAGAGTGGAGCAGAAAAAGTAGGATAGAATTATGCAATCTATCCACCTTCTCTCTCTAATTCATCTCTCCCATGGCTCCACCTTATTACGTTGGCCACAAAACCAGCAAACAAACAAAACATACTTAACCCACTAAGTTTGTGGAGGTTGTTTTTCTCAAAAAGAAAATTTTTTTGGAGGTGGTTTTTAATTCTTAAACGAGTTGGGTTTTTCAAAAAGGGTAAATCTCAGTAAAACTCGACGATGGCAGGAAAGGCTTGTTCCTTGGTTAAAAATGATGGTTTTGGTCTAAACCCATTATCACTTTGTAATACATATGCAACTATCAATTAGAAGCGTAAAGAACCTTAAAATGTGCAGGGACTGTCACCTTGTGGCAAAATTAGTGTCCAAAGTTTACAACAAAGAAGTAATTGTTAGATATAAAACTTGATGATTTCGCCATTTCAGGCTTGGTTTGTGTTCATATACATAAAGATATTGGTGAGAGCTTAATAAAGGAGACTCTATAAATTATTGATCCAGTTTTCTTTGTGTACCATCTGCTTCTAAAGGGCAAACAAAATCAATACTTCCTTTTTCAATCTTTAACCATAAAGTCTGAAGAGACAATCAATACTTATAACTAGTACCCGTTTGGTTTCGGCATTTACTGCGTTTCAGCGTTTGCGTTTTGGGCATAGAACCTACGCTACAATTGCACGCAGTAAACACGTCCTTCTTTTCATTTTTTTTTTTTTTTTAGCCGTTAATGTTGACTTTTTCTGTGAACAGTGCAGCCATATACTATTCATAAATTCCACAAACTTCACTTTTTAGCAACTTTTTCATTAAAAATGAGTCCTATAATACTATTCATACAATTAAAAATTATTTTGTTATAGATAACTTGAACTCATTTATATATATATTTGCAATAATAATAATATCTCTCTTTCCTCTAATTTTGTCTCTCTCTCTCTCTCAACCTCTCTGTCACCGCTGTGAAAAAACTCAAAACCCCATACAACCACCATTAAAACCCCACGACCCCACCACTGCTGCACTCACGGCAAAAACCTGCAAAATCACCGCCTACAAAATCATGGCAAAAACCATAGCAACCACCACGCAAATCACAACAAATCCATAGTAACCATAGCAACCAACACAACCTGCAAAATCACAACTCCATAGCAACCACCACACCATAACCCCCACGGCAAAAACCCATGGCAAACCCATGCCGGAGAGATCTCATTGCAAACCCACTGCAAAATCGCCGGAGATCTCACAATCCACACCGGGTGAGACGGTGGCTTGGGCTTGGGCGTTGCTGGGTGAGACGGTGGTCAACGGCGACCTGGGCTTGGCGTTGCTGGGCGATATGGTGGCCAAGGTGGCCTGAGTGAGCTAGTCACTAAGAGAGAGAGACGCAGGATACAGAAACAAATGCTCTGAGAGAGAGAGAGAGAGTGGGACACAGAGAGTTGAGACAGAATTTATTAATTTAAAATTATACCATTCCGCTACAGTAATTTCTTACAAGTAAGATGGTATGGTATAGATTTTTACAATTATAGGTCCGAGTAAAGCATGTCTTTTGTGCTTTGAGGGTAAAATTTAGCATATTTTTGGGTTCACAAGGCCGGATGCTAATGGTCAAAGGGAGTTGCAACCAATCATGAGAATTTTATGCGTGATTAATCACCTATGTTTAATAAATTATATTTCCTACCAAGTTAAGGGATTAGCTAAAGGCTCGTAAGCTAGAGAGAAAACAAAGAAAATATCTTGAATTAAAAGACATGGATTCAGAAGCTCGGTTACATGTAGAGAATGTGTTAGGCACCCTACAACAGTCATCTTACATTGGTACCTCGTTTTGCTTTGTTTTGATTCACTCCCTAACTTCGCTTTTTGAAAGGTAACTTCGATATTTACTATTTACTTTTGACAAATGCTTGTTTTGGATAATCATAAAAGAATTAATCTTGAATAATTAATTTCTTATTTATTTATTGTCAAGTATCTTAAAAAAATCTTAAGACTATTAATCATTAATATAAAAAACATAGAATTTTCTTTCTGAATTAAAAGTCTAAAATTGGTTTCCTTCTTATACCAAACCCCATTTTCTTCCACCACTCTCTCATGTTTATCTCAACCTTCCATTTTATATTGTACTAGACTTATCACACGCGATTTGTGCATGCAATAATTTTTTATTATTATTTTTTTTTTAGCTTAGTGCTATAATGATTAAAAGTGATATATAAATAACCGTCTATATATTTTTTTTTAAAGAAGGAGGTAATGTAACGTAGAATAATATTTAAAAATGAGATAAAGAACAGTAAGAAGTTGAAACTCAATGGGACATTTGAATTTATTGATTGGGATAAGAATTGTGATAAGTAAAAAAAAAAAAAAAAAATTGAGATTTGAACAAAAGAAAGATGATACACGTGTTTTTTCTTTTCATGGGGAAAGATGATATACGTTAGTGTGGATGGATGGGGATTTGTGATAACTGTATAGAATTTGGATGACAAATTTTTTGAAATGTTTTAAAGAATTGAAAAAAAAAAAAAACCATAGAAATTTCGGGATAAGAATGAGTAGTTTTTACTTTTTACGTGAGATTTTTTGTATTTTTTTTATAAAATAATTGAAGTATTTGAATTCAAATAGATAACAAATATAAATAGGAATTGGACATTTGAATACAAATGGGTGGTGAGAATAACAGTTTTCCCCCCCTTTTGTACGTGAGATATTATTACTATTTTAACATTTTTTGCTTTTTTGTAGGAAAAAAAAATAAACTAAAGGTTATGTTATTTTAGAATTTATATGAGGATATTTTGGTATGCCAAAAATTGAAGATAAAACAGGAGAATCCTCTTATTAATAATATAAATACTTACTTTAAAGTTAGCTACAAAATTAGGTCGAAATGGAATCCCTTTTACAAGGATCATTGTCAAAAGTAATTATTGTTTGAATTCTCTAACTGAAAAATTCTAGATAAATTGTATTAGAAAATGTGTAAAATTTTCAAGAATTCTTTTATTTCTTAAAGTTGTAAAATTGTTAATTAATGAAAAAGTTCTTGATAAATAATAAATTGGGTCAATTTTGTTGTAGATTTGATCCTATATTGTTGATTGTTTATCTTTAATCATAGAGTAATGGTTATTATACACACAATATACGCACACATGCTTTTAACTAATATTGTGACTTCAAGTTATGATTTTAGTAAAAAGTATGTGTAGATTTCAGTTAAAAGCATGTATATGTGAACAATGTGTGTGTTGAAGTCATGATTTCAGTTAAAAGCAAGTGTGTATACATGCGTGTGTAAGAATTTGTACATGCAATTTAGATTTGAGCTTATTTATGGAAGCAAAATAAGTTATCTAACAATACATTTGTATGAGAAAGCTCGAAAAGATGCAAGTTTTGACATGACCCTCGAACACTCAAAACAAGAAATAAAGAAAGTGATGGTAGGACATGAAAAAGATGCACATTTAGACAAGAAGAAGAAGATGATTATCAAAATAACATAGATGTATGTGGAAAACCTTAGAAAAGGGATAAAAAACCATGGTTTGAGCAAGAACGCAACATTCTTGCTCGGCTCAGCTTGTATTATGTATCAGAAGGAGATCAGTTTACAATAAAGTTGTCTTCTTTCCTACCAACTCTCCACTTTCATCTCAAAATACCTGGTTGGGTTCTTGCCCTAGAAGTTCAGCTGCATGTTCCTTTTATACTCGAAGGAACATGGCTAAGTACAAGGATAGGTGCCAAGTCATCATATTCTATCTTTTAAGATCTTTTTTTATAGTTGTGATGTTATCTGCTGACTAAGAGATAAGGACTGCGTCAACGTGGCACTGGGACCCGTGGGTGGGTAGCGTTGCTACTACGTGAGAGACAAGTCTTGGACATTGAGAGAGACATCAGGAGTACTGTGATTGGTACGCGTGTTCCCAAGGTGACTCATGGTGAACTAAGCCAATAAGAGGTGTATTCATAGTTTAAAAGGTCACTATCTCCCTTTTGGTGAGTGCTTAAGTACCATATCAGGTGTAAATTTTACTTCATTCCCAAGGCAGTCATGCCTTTATCACTGACCAAGACAAAGTTTCTTACCCAACACCTACTCTCTCTTCCCTCATAGCTGTTCCACATGTAAGGTTCGGATTCAACCACTCATGCATTCTCCCATGCCTTAGTGGTGTTATGTACATTAGCACCCTGACTGTCAATGGCATTTAATGGCAAAGGCCTTTGACAATCACATTGGTTCAGGCATTAACACCTCAATACTCATGCCTTGTGACGTTTAAAACGGACACGTGGCTCGAAAGGGTGCTTCTAGCCATTTTGGCGCCTCTTTGTTTCTTGTGTTAGATAGACATTACTTCTCATAAATGTCATATCTATTCACTCTGTAGTTAAGAATTTAAATAAAAAATGATTTTTCTTCAATCTCCATTACTTTTGTATCTTTCTAATCTTTCTTCAAAACCTTAATGTTCATGAAAAATGTTAAACTCTTCCTCCGACGGCTCAAATTCCCCACAACACTCCTCAGGCTCTTTTGAGAATGCTTCTACTAATCATACTCCTTCCCCACCACTAGGCCTATCCAACAAAACTGAAGACCCGACCCACTCGGTCAAATCAACCAAACCCGAATTGTCCGCCATCCAACCCGACTACCTGGCAGTCGATGACAGGTCCTTGCCATCCCAACCTAATTTCAGTGGGTCGAGTGGCGGGTCTTCCCTTCCAAAACTTGATCCACCTGACCCAACCGTCGTATATAATCTTTAGTCAGTCTTTAGTTCACCCTTAGTTTCTCAGTTCACTCGTTCTCTCTCAATCTCTGGTTCTTACTCACTCTCTCATTCTCTCAACAATCGATCTAAGGTTCTCCTCCATCTGCAATTCTTAACAGTTGATCTGTGATTCTCCAATTCAGAATCTTTAGATCTTTGATTCTCCACCATCGTCAATTTGCGATTCTCCTCCATCGCATCATTGCCAATCTGCAGTTCACCATCGTCGATCTACTGTTCTCCATTGCCGATCTTTAGTTCTTCTCCATCGTCCCATTGCCGATTTGCAGTTCTCCTCCATTAACCCATCTTCAATCTACAAATATCTTTGTGAGGTTTAATTTTCAGTCATTTTCTCTCTTTATTTCTTCATTTCAATCTCTTGTAAGTTCAAATTTGCTATCATCTCTCTCTATTTCTGTTTGTGTTCTTTGGATTTGTGAGCTACTGGTGTTTGGGTCTGTAAATCTGTTCATAAGTATAGTCTTTATTCTTTCAGATTTGTGAAATTTGTACCAAGTTTAGTCTTTGATCTCTGTCTTTCAGTTGAAGTTGGATTTAACCACCATCCACCCAAGCTCGATCCGACTCGATCCATGGTTTTTCGCGGTTGGCGGTGGGTCCTCTGTCCAGTAACCCGACCCATGGACACCCCTACCCACCACCAAGCCCCCTGCATCTTCCTCTTCCTTTTCCCATTTTTTTCTCTGCCTCCTCAGGTCTTCATTCCTAAGGAAGTTGCTCCCTTCGACTAGAGTGACGAGGAGGATGAGAACTTCGAAGACCTTCAGTTGAGGGCCGAAGAGGAAGCTGAAGATGCAGCGACTACTGCATTCCTAGAAGCACCCACTCGTCGTAGGAGAAGGTGAAGGATAGGTCGCTCAAGCTCAAAGTCCAATGCTTCAGGGCTTTTTGACTCCTAAAAGGCAGACTCTTCTGACCGTTCTTCTAAGGGCTCTTCTGATGACTCCGACTTGGGGGATGATGAGGGCGAGAAGGAGGAGGAAGAAGATGATGATGATGAAGAATAGGAGATGGAGTACTTAGCTCCAGGCTATCTCTAAGAAGGCTCTGGGAATGACACGGATGCTTATGCGCCAAGGTCTCCTTGAGTTGCTCGTCGTGGAACCTTTTTTTTTTGTTTAGCCAAACTTTTGGCTTAAGTTGTAAAAAAAACTTTATTTTTCTTATTTTGAGTATAAATTTTTGTGTTCTTCTATGATTTAGAAAAGAGGTGATAGGTCATAAGGGCCAAATCATGTAAATCCCTCTTTTCTATTTTGTAAAAAAAAAAAAAAAAAAAAACTTTTAGACACAAAAATCTATAAAAGAAAGAAAGTTATTTATTATATGTTTATTATCTTTCTTTAATGTTGTATTATATGTTTATTTCATTATTCCTGCACAACATATAAGAATAAACATATCAGTTAACCAAATGCGAAATGCAATGAATTAAATCATACCCGTTAGTGAAGGGTTGCGCCTTTGCCCTTAGACGGTAAATGCAATTTTCTTGATTTTAGCACCATTAACAGCCATTCCTTGTCAGAAACTCAGTTTCTTACCCCACATTGACACGTCTTAATTTTGAAAAGATGTCTCCCTTTTTGAACTAATTTCTTTTGAAGGGAAAATACTAACTCCTCAAAGTATAAAAGAAAAACAAATATTTCCTTCCTTATTTTTCTCTTTTCTCCCTTATCTTCTTCTTTTCCTTCTTCAACCTGAAACCCAAAACTCTTCCCACAGATCAAACCATAGGTGTGAAACGCAGTCTTTGATCTAGCTCTGCCAAATTTGCAAAATATTCTGCTTCAAAAGGTAACAAACCCCTTCTAGGAGGAGATGGAAATCCTTCCATAGAAAAATAGTGGATCATCCCTTCCTTCTTTGAAGATTAGCTATTTGACAAAAGTCTTGATTGGAACTCAACCACCTGCTCCGATGACCCTCCTTTCACATCATGCGGGAAACCTGATGACCTTCTAACTATGGATCTGGAATTGAAGCACATTCCAAGGCTTGGCACTTGCAGAGGATATTTTGTACTCACCATAGATGTGGTTTTCAAATCTCATACCTCAGTCTCTAGAGGTTGGAGAAGCTGGTGTCGAAGGGTATTAGCTCACCCTCCTTTCACGAATATCTTGTAGAGAGTAAAGCTCATGGAGACCATCATTGTGTTATCTAATTTAGAGATCAGTAAGGGTAGTGAAAGCTTGCTCTCTCTTTTATACCATTGGAATTCTGTTGCTCGCACATTCTTCACAGGGTGTCAAGAAATCTCTATATCTTTAGAAGATGTCTATGGGATATTGAGACTTTCCCTGTTTGAAGATGGTGAAGTAGTTAACATTTCTTTATCTCCTAATGAGTCTAAAGCTGTGAAGTTCCTTGAAGATGCGGTGAAGAAAAATTTAAAGAAACCAGTTCTGAAAGTGGCAAGGAAAGGGAAAGCCCTCAACAATGAAGTACTAGAGGATACTTAGTGTTGGCGGAGACAAAGGCTCCAAAGCCAACTTTTGGGGGTGGATCAGATATTTTTGGAGGGAGTATACTGATGGTATAAATGAGGAAGCCAATGGTGACTCTTTGAAGGAAGGCATTGACTTTGTTGTTGGAGAAGGCAACCCTAGCTCCTATGAACTTGAAGCCTTTATTGCCTTCTTACTTTCCCGCCATCTGTTTGAAGGTTATCCTCATGAAAAGATCCTAAGTAGACATTTCCCTTTAGCTCTTAAATTAGCTAGAGGACAATCTTTCCCCCTTACCCCATATTTTCTAGGAACTTTATATTCTCACCTAGATCATTCTACCCTTGACTTGCAACGTTCTTGGGGTAGATTCCAAGTTGAAACTTTCGTACCTGTTGCTTTTTTACAAATATGATTGTGGGAACACTTTAGGAATTATGCTCCTGTCCCTAATGTGTTGAGCTCTTATAAGACCATTTGCCTTCACCCCAAGGTTTGCCACGCTTTTAGCGTTGGAATAAAGTAGCAATATCTTCCACCAGTTTCTTTAGCAAAGTGCTAGATGACCTAACTGACTAGACAACTAGACCTTATTCCGCTTTGGAGGGTGGACTTCCTCCACCGTTCACCTCTTTAGAAAACATCTCTATCTCTTATTATAGAGACACCCCTTGGTCTGAGGAAGAACTTTCTTTTACTGTTTGTGCTTTTCCTTCTCAATTCTAGGCTCGTTTTCAAGATGAGTATGAAACTCAATCCTACAACCCCCATAGGTTTGCTCGTCAACTTGGTTTTGACCAAGGCATCTTGGGACATCTTTGTAACTCAGTTTTGCCTGCTGTGGTAGCTTCTTTAGCCTTTGAAAAGGAAAACCTTATCAAGATTTTAGTGTCAAACCCTGAGATCCCCTTCACTTCCCCCACCAAAAATGGACTACCTTCACCCAAGTTTAAGTCATGGTGGTCTGACATCAGGAAACGTGTTAGGAATTTCGGGGAAAGCGGTGCCCAATGAGTGGACATTCCACCTATCTTTCAAGGAGATTTGACTTTGAAACCCCTTCCAAAAGCCAAACCTTCGAGCACTAAGAGAAAGAAGAATGCGAATACCCCTTCTAGCAAGAAGCCCAAGATACACTCTTTTCTCTATAGTGATTGTCTTGTAACCTCTTCTTTTATCCCTAAAATCAAGTAACTCTTCTTCTTTTCTCTATTTTTAACCTTTGACAGGTTACAGACTCTGTTCCTCAAGCTTTCCCCAAAGCTAAAGTCACTTCTTCAACGCTAGAGGTTTCTATACAAGAAGTGACTTCCAATGAAGAGACAGAGTTAAACACTGAAAAGGAGGATTCAAATCGGGTGTGCACCAAAAATATTCAAGAGAAATGAGACTCAACAGAAGCTACTTCCAAGGAATAAGAGGGTGAAAGCACTCTGATAGCATTTGATCCATTGCTCTCACTAGTTTCTGCCAATCTGAAAGTAACTTGCTCTCTGTTACTCTCCAAATATCCCAAAACCATGAGGGATACCAGCAAGTGGACCTTGTCATTTAGAGGCCTTCTCTTACAACAAATTTTTGTCTATCATATCCCAACTGCAGTCAAAGGGTAGAGAGGAATGTCTGGCTCTCCCCCTTGACAATTTCCTTTCCACAATGAGTGAGGTTAAAAGCCTAAGTGTCAATGCTGGCTGGTTAAAGAGCCATGTCACTGTATTGAGGGACTTAAAGAAGGCAAGACCCTCTGTTCATACTTCCTTGTCCTCACTTCATGAATTAAGAGTTAAAGAAAACTCGTGTATTGACAAAGTAAAGGAAGTAGAATCAGCATTACAAGTGCGTGCCGCTTTAATCACTCAACTCCAGGAATCAATCAAAAGACTTCAAGTGGAATTGTCATCCCAGCCAGAAGCAAGTTTTGCCCTTCAAGCTCAAATAGAAGGTGTCATCGCAAAACATAGCTCTTTAGGAAAAGAGATTGAGAAATTGGAAGGCGAGCTAAGAGCTCTAAGCAATCCAGACTTCTCCCTTGAAAATTTTAGTTTTCTCACAAACATTCTCTAATTTTCAAGCTGTAATATTTTGTGGACTTGAAAGGCCATGGGGTTGTACTCTAACTTTACCATGCCTTATTCCCTCAAACTATTTAGACTTTGCATACATATTATGAATAACATCATATGAAATTACTGCATATAAGTCTTTTTTTATAGTATGAGTTTTGCAAAACATAAAATCATTTTTGACATGATGGCCACAAAAAAAAAGAAGAAGAAGAAGAAGAAGAAGAAGTGTTTTTACAAGGTTATGCATGATATTTCTTAGGTGAGCTTCGCTAATGGGGTTGTACGCCTTTATACCTGCTTGATCCTTTAGCCAATAATTTCCTGTTACATGTGCTTCCTCTACTATGTATGGTCCTTCCCATTTTGGAGAAAACTTATGTTTAATAGCTCCAACAACCCCTCGTACATGCGGGCAGTTTTCCAAACAAGTTCTCATAGTTGAAACTTCCTTTCTTTGACTTGGCCTTTATGCCTAGCCTTCATGTAAGCCTGATAAAGGCGGTTATGAGAGGCAGCGTTGTAGGGCATTTCCTCCACAATTTCCAAAGTGTCTTCTCTAGGTATTCTTGCAATCTTTGCCAGTTTTACCGCTGGTCTTACTAAATTTATTAGGATAACAACCTCTGTGCCATAGACTAAAGAAAATGGTGAAGCTCTTATAGCTTGTGATTTGGCTGTTCTATGAGCCCACAGAGCTGTAGGAAGCTCCTCCTTCCACCCCTTTCCATATTCCTTAGTCATTTTTCCCAATATCTTTAGCAATCTTTTGTTGGAGGCCTCAGCTTGGTCATTTCCTTTAAGATAATAAGGTGTGAATGTCATGTGAGAAATGGAGTATCATTCTGTTAAACAACGCACATCCTTATTTGGGAATGGTGTATCGTTGTCAGAAATAATTTTGTTGGGTATCCTAAATCGACATATTATATTCTCTCTTAAGAAATTAGCCACTGAGCTACCTGTTACCTTCTTTAAAGCCACAGCTTCTACCCACTTGTTAACTAGCTCAATGGCTACCGGTATCCATGTACATCCTTTAGAGGGGGGATTTATAGGTCTTATAAAATCCAGCCCCCAGCCATGGAATGTATATGGAGCCACAGTTGGATGAAGACTCTAATGGCTGGTGTGTATTTCATCTCCCTGCCTTTGGCTTTCTTGACACTTCCTTGCAAAGTCTTGAGCATCTATTTGCATTGTGGGCTAGTAATATCCTTGGTGCAAAGCCATTTGCCACAGCTTCCTCCCACCAGGGTGTCCTACTGGTTCTCCTTTATGCAGGTCTGAAAAAACGCCATTAACTTCCTTCGCAGGAATGCACACCATCCATCTCCCTTGAAAACTTCTCTTGAACAATTTTCCATCTACCACTTTAAACCTGGTCACATATCTTTTCAACTTCTCTCGTTGTACACGATCAGCAGGCAAAATACCTTGCAAAAGGTATCTTAAGTAAGGTTCCTGCCAATCCTCTTTTAGTAGCTCGCTATTAAGCACTTTTGCTTGATCTGAGGGAATAACGGAACAAGTTTTACAACTCCATTGTTCTTCCTTAGCATCATTGGCCATCTCCAGCTAGAAGATCCCTAGCCTTTGCAATCTTCTATAGAGGCCGACATCAAGATTTGCACCACAAATATCATAATGTAATCTATACAACAATTTCAATCCCTCCTGCCTTGAAACACATTTCATGAGTAAACCTTCTGCTCCCCTAAGAAACAAATCTCCATTGATTCTAAGGAAGTCTTTCATGTTTGCTAGTAACTCTGACCCAACACACTTCCCTTGAGCCATTACCTTTAACAAGGGTTCTCACCAATCTTGAGGGAAACATAGTTCGTCCTGAGCTAAACCAGGCTGCTTCTCAACTCGAAGCGTCATCTTTTCTTTCTTTAGTACAGACTTGGTGGCTAGAGTAGCTAGCAAATCAGCAAGCTTGTTCTCACCTCTATTAACCACCTTGTACTCTATGAAAGTAAAGTGTTCCATGACTTTTTGCATCGTAGCTCTGTAAGTAGCCAAGCTAGGATTCTTCATTCCATAGATTCCCTCAACCTATCTTATCACTAGCTCAGAGTCACCAAATACCTTCAATCTTTTTATGCCTAACTTTATGGCAGCCTTCAGCCCTACCAACAAGGCTTCATATTCTGTTGCATTGTTAGAGCAAGGGAAATGTAGTTTATAGGCAAACGTATGCTCTTCCCTTAGTGACTTCAAGACTACTCCTATCCCTCCTCTTTGAACCGTAAATGAAACATCAAAATACATTGACCACTCTTGTTCCTCCATCACTATATTTTCTTGTTGAGGGGGTGAAAAATCACTTGTCCTAGAAAAATTAGCCAGCAGATAAGCTATTGCCTGGCCTTTGATAGGGGTTGGCCGTATCCATTCGATATCTAGGCATGATGTCAAGATGGCCCATTGCACCATTCTTCCTGATAATTGAGAGCGTGTCAACAAATACTTCACGGGATTACTCTTAGTCATCAGCTGCACATGATGTTATAAAAAGTAATGATTGAACTTCGGCATAGCAAAAGCCAAAGACAAACATACTTTCTCAGCAGTTGAGTACCTCAATTCTAGCCCCTTTATAAGCCTGCTTATACAGTACACTGGCTTCTCTACCCTTTCCTGCACTCGAGTTAACAACGCTCCCATGGATTGCTCCGTATTTGCTATATACAACAACAAGGATTTCCCAGGTACATGGGCCACCATAGTATGGGGATCCGCCAATATCATCTGAATCTTCTTAAATGCTTTCTGACATTGATCATACCATAAAAAGGTTACTCCTTTCTTTGTTTGCTCCATAAGAGGCTTTAAGATCTCAGCTAGGCCTGTAATGAATCTCCTCAAATAAGAAACATTTCCCATAAAGCTTCTTAACTCTTTTAAAGTTATAGGAGGACTAAGAGTAGTTATTGCCTCGGCCTTCATAAGGTCCAAATCAATTCCCCTATAATGAACAAGAAACCCTAAGAATTTCCTCGAGGACACTGCAAAGGCACACTTGGAAGGATTCATCTTCAAACAATGCTCTCTACATCTTTCAAAGACTTGTCTCAGGTGCACTAAGTGCTTAAAAGGATTCTTCGCTTTTACTACACGATCATCAACGTAATCTTCCATGGCTCTTTGGTACGTTGCCCCAGCATTCTTTAGTCCAAAAGGCATCACCCTATAGAAGTAATTCCCAAAAGGTGTCCTGAAAGCAGTCTTTGGCGCATCTGTTGGGTCCATAAGGATTTGATTATACCCACTATAACCGTCTGTAAAAAAGAAACACTCATAACCAGCTGTTGCATCTACCAAAATATCAACATTAGGAAATGGGAACTCATCCTTTGAGTAGGCTTTATTAAGATCCCGAAAATCTACACAAACTCTTATTTGGCCATTTTTCTTCTTTACAGGGACTATGTTAGCTAGCCAGCTCAGGCATTCAATCTCCTCAATGAATTTTGCCTTTAAAATCTTTTGCACTTCAAGCTTTATCTTTTCCTCAACATCTAAACGATATTTCCTTGGCAGTTGTTTCATAGGCTTAACATTAGGATCCACCTTCAGCTTATGCATTGCCAAGTTCGAACTTAAACCTGGCATTTCTTGATAACTCCAAGCAAAAACATCCTTGTACTCTTTCAACAGAGCTACCAGCCTTCCTTTCTCCTTTTCGAATAGATTCTTGCTAATCTTTACCATTTTTTCATCTTCTTCACCATCACCCAGGTTGACCTCAACGAGCTCTTCTTACACGTTCTTAAGACCATCATTCATACACTCAAGGGCTTCCTTCACAAACTCCTTTGCTGTATGAACTTCCTCTGGCTGTTGTGTTGGATTAAGGGAATTAGGCTCGCCATCCTCCTTATCCCCTACCTTTAACCTTCAGAATTCAAACTCCACATGACCGTCAGGCCTAGTGACCCTTCTTATCTTGGAAGACCTTTCTGGCTCTACCACTTCTCCATAATCTTCCTCTTCTGCTTGCAAGGCAATAGGATTGAAAGGAAGAATTCTATTCTCACCTTCAGGTTCATACTCTTGATATAAAGATGCTTCGACGAAATGAAGCTCTACTCTATCAAAAGGCATCTTGGTGGCCTCGATAACTACCTACTTGTTCTTCCAAATGACCTTCACACATTGATAATATGTGGAAGCCACTGCTCTATACACCTTTAGCCATGGACGACCTAAGACGATGTGGTAAGATGTATTCCCTTCCATTACATGCATGAGAGTAGGTGCCCGAATTGGCCCAACCCTAAGGTCCAAAGACACATGCCCAAAAGTATTTTGTTGTAGAGCTTCTATTCCTGCCACTTGCATTGGCTCTGGAATAATTCTTTTCATCGGGATTCCCAAAGCATCAAAAGTTATGAGAGGTAGAATATTAGTGGACGCACCAATGTCCATCAATTCCCTTTTGATTTGAGATGCTCCGACAAAGGCAGTGGCATGCAAAGGTCTATCACCGTCAACAACTCAGTTGACTAGATATTTATTAGAGAAAGTGACTGAATCCTTTACTTCCTGATACGCCACTTGCATCAAACTCCCTTCAACAGCGGCCACTTCGTGGTTCCTTTCCATCACCCTCGTTAGGGCTTGGGTTGCTTCTCTTCTAGCCATCGGTCTAAGACCTATTCCTTCAAGAAAGGAATGTATTTTGTCTTTCTGCTGGATTCTCGCAATCATCTCTTCTACTAATGATGGCGGTGCTGAGCTACTGCTAGCCATGTTCTCTGCTACTTCATCCATAGGCTCTTCATGACCTATGAAGAAACTCATTGTCACCTTTGGCCTAGGCATTCTTGGGCCAGCTCTCTTCCCAGCTTTAATAACCAAATCTCCCTTGGCTACCCTATCATGGAAGATATTTCTCAAAACATAGCAATCCATAGTATGGTGGTCACATCTCCTGTGATATCTACAATAAAGTGGATTTTGATTTTCCTCTTCTGTAGGCTTATGCTTACATTCAGGAAATGTCACTACATCATCTTTCACCCAAACTTCTAGGATGCTATACAACTCTTCAGTGGACACGATAAAAAAATGGGGAATACCACCTTTATCCCTCTTCTTTCCTTTGGCCATCTTCTTAGATTCTTCTGTCATAGCAGCCTCAACTCTCTTGTTTTCTCTCCTCCATGGTTGTCTAGGAGCACTCACAGTTTGTGAAGTTGAATCTTTTGAAGGCTTCCTTACAGGCATGCTTGTCCTCCTTGCAGCCTCTACAAGTCTCGTAAAACTAGAGATTTGGAGATTCTTTAAGTAAGGCTGATATTCATACAACATACCCACGATACAAACATCCACCAGTCTCTCTTCCTCCACAAGACCATAACACAGCAGAGAGAGATCTCTAAACCTGTGGATAAACTCCAGCAATCCCTCAGACACCCTTTGCTTCTCGTGTTGTAGATCTGAAAACATTAGCTTTTCTTCCAAAGCAAAGAATTTTTTCATGAATTGTGTTGCTAAATCATTCCAGCTTAGCACTGACCTTGGTGTGAGACTAGTATATCAAGTAAAAGCTTGACTATCTAAAGATTTAGAGAACTCTCTGAGCCTCAACTCGTGGTCGTGAGAGTGAGTTGTCAGTGCATTTACATATCACCTGATATGCTCTCTAGCATTCCTTGCTATGCTATCATACTTAGGGAATATAGGAGGTGTATAGTTAGCAGGGTAAGGTTTCCCAACTATTTCTTTAGGATAAGGAGGCCTGGTATCAACATAGACAGCACTTTCCATTTTCTTGGCCTCAAATAGAATAGCATGTATATCTTCCCTAGTTAGGTAAGGAGACCCTTGAGGAGCCTGAGGTGCGGCTGTCTCCTGACGTAAGGACTGGAACTCTGCCCACATAGCAGCTTAAGAACGTTAAAGGTCTTCAATGACGGCTATCATTTCCCTGCTATCACATTGAGCAGTTCCACCTGAAGACCCTGCGCCTTCAAAATGCATGGATATGTGATCTGTACTTGGTTCTGACCGATGGTTCTCACCCACCCCAGTCAGTATCCTAGTACCCACTTTCTTCCTCGGAGGCATGGAAAAAGTGACCACAGACAAATGTATAACCTAATAAAAACACCCTTAAAAAGGAAAATAACCAGAGATCCCTAGTGGAGTCGCCAAAAATTTACGTGCATGTTAGATTTGAGCTTATTTATGGAAGTAAAATAAGTTATCTAACAGTATATTTACATGAGAAAGCTCGAAAAGATGCAAGCTTTGACATGACACTCGAACACTTAAAACAAGAAATAAAGAAAGTGATGGTAGGACATGAAAAAGACGCACATTTAGACAAGAAGAAGAAGATGATTATCAAAATAACACAGGATGTACGTGGAAAACCCTAGAGAAGGGATAAAAACCATAGTTTGAGCAAGAATGTAACATTCTTCCTCGACTCAGCTTGTATTATATATTAGAAGGAGATCAATTTACAATAAAGCTTCCTTTCTTTTCTACCAACTCTCCACTTTCATCTCAAAATATCTGATTGGGTTCTTCTCTTAAAAGAACATTGCATTGGGACCCATGGATGGGTAGCGTTGCTACTATGTGAGAGACAAGTCTTGGACATTGAGAGGGACATCAAGAGTACTGTGATTGGTACACGTGTTCCCAAGGTGACTCATGGTGCACTCAGCCAATAAAGGGTGTCCTCATAGTCTCTGACCTTAAAAGGTCACTATCTCCCTTTTGATGAGTGCTTGAGTATCATATTAGGTGTAAATCTTACTTCCTTCTCAAGGCAATCACACCTTTATCACTGACCAAGACAAAGTCTCTTAGCCAACACCTACTCTCCATTCCCTCACAACTGCTCCACATGTAAGGTCCAGATTCAACCACTCATACATTCTCCCATACCTTAGTGGTGTTATGTACAGAGCTATTTCACTTAATCAAATTCTTCCCTTTTGTTAAAATCCTTGTAATGTGAATCTGAAATCCTTGTAATGTGAATCCAGTTCTTGACAAGTATCCAAGTTAATCAAATTCTTCCCTTTTGTTAAAATCCTTGTAATGTGAATCCAATTCTTGATAGGGCCCGTTTGGTAATGCTGTTCTAATAACGTTATTTGTATTTTTTGGAAATACGTGTAGATGAAAAAATATATAGAAATACGTGTAATGCTATTTAAAAATTGAAAACATGTGTTTAAACATATGTACTAAACGGGCCTGAAGTTTTTCTAAGTAGTATTTTTTCTATGAAGTGGCATTCTCCTCAATTAATGTGGCATTAGGAGGAGGCTGACATATATGGCACCAGATCATGACACGTGCCCTCTCTTTTCACACGAGCATTATCTTCTCAAACTCCAATTGACGGGACATAGACTAATGAGCGTGTCAAATAGATTAGAATTCTCTTACTTTTTAAAGGTAACTTGATTATGGAATTCTTAGTCTTGTTCATCCATTATGAAAAAATTCTAACTTTTTAAAGGTAACTTGATTATGGAATTCTTAGTCTTGTTCATCCATTATGAAATACATTAATTGGATTATCATATCATGAGTATTTAAATGAACACGTATTTTTTATGTAATTAAATTATTAATGACGTAACAAAATTTAATTTGCTCATTTTATAATAAATGAACAATATTTAAAGAATATTATAGTAGAATTATCTCTAAAACTCCACACATAAAAAATTAACCTATGTCACATCATAAAAAATGTATCATATAAATTTGTAATATTAACTTTTACAATGTGATGGTATGCTTTATTTCTTTGGAATAAAATTTTACAATAACAAAGAAAAAGAAAGGACATTCTTCTAGTTAAATAATAGTCTCCTTAATCTCTTTTGCAACACTAGTATGAGCTAAAGTGACACGATTACATTTCAAAGGACTACTAACAAAATAAATAGATCTAAAACTCACACAAATCAAAGTAATATGATATCTTCTAAAATCTAGGAAATCTTCAATGGACAAGTCAAAATGGGCATTTGCCCATTTCACCCAAAAGATGTAATAAAATGCCCCTGTTCTGAACCTATCTAGCAAATGTCCCTGTTTTGAAACTCAATTTTTAGAAAATCGAGTAAAGTGAGAAATTTTACATGGAACTCGAGTTCCAGGTTTTTTTTTTTTTATTATTATTTTTTTATTTCACATAACTTGATTTTCTAAAAATCGAGTTTCAATAAAAACTCGATTTTTAGACAATCGATTTTAAAACATAGGCATTTTGCTAGATAGTTTTAGAACATGGGCATTTTGCTGGAAAGTTTTGGCAAAATGGACAAATGCGAATTTTGCCCTCCATGGACATATCTTATCCGAATTCAATAACACCGCCAACTCACTAAGGTTTTGCTCGCAATAATTTGAGAAAAAAACAAATTCTTGACAAAAAAAACCAAGGCTTTTCTCATGGTACGAGTTATTGGCCACAAAGGGTTTGTACCTTAGTACAATCTCTCACACAAAGCAGCTACCATTTTCTCCCTGGAATTATGGACTAAGATACCTGGTCCACACGTTGATGTTAACGTCAACATCAAGTTTTTCAAGGCAAACCCCCACTAATCAAAGTCTTGGTGACATTGCGTGTAGGTGTGTGATGACTTGTGTACAACATTTGGGGTGATTTGTGTGCATGAGTTTGTCTATTCATCATTTTACAATTTTTAGGGAGTTGCCATCAACCATAGAATTTCTGGGTGTGGTTGGCAACCTATGATTAATCAATTTTACTTTCTAATTAGCTAAGGGTTGACCTAAGGGATCCTACGCTAGGGAGGAAATGATAAAAATTTCTTGAACCAGAAGACATGAACTTGGAAGCTTAGTTATGCGTGAGGAAGGCGTATAGGCACCCTACTATGCCCATCTTACAGTTGTACCTCATTTTGATCCACTCTCTGATTTGGCTCTTTGAAAAAGGTTTGTTATGGAAACCATTTGGGAGGCATTATGTGGTCTTTACACATGCTTTGTTATTCGGTGGGATTTTCTACTACATTTCTATAATGAAAATCTTTCAATGATGTAGCCTAATTTTCACCATGCGAATATAGTGGACATCTAAGTCATATATCATGGTTGGGTGTATGTATGACATCATCAAATAGCACCAAACTCTTGGTGCCGCTCTCAGGATGCAACAAGCCTAGTCACCTAGCTGTATATCCTAATAAATCTACACCACTTATATGATGAGAAACTCTCAAATAGTACATTCTTGAACCCAAAATAAAATACATCTTATAAAATTCGATGCTGCAAAACTCGTTGCTGCATGAGAAGATAAACAACTATTTTTCTTTTTCACACACCTTTGGCAGGACAAATAAGGGCGCATGAAATTTTGCAGCAAAAGACAATTCCTAATTGGATTTTAAATGTCGCAAATGCATTTGCTTTGACTATCCTATCAATTAATAATACATTGAATCAAATATGGTAACATCTACATATATTAATAGGTAAAACCAAGAGAAAATCTAATTAGATTCTATAATTGAAGTCTAATTTTGCGTCATATATCCTAAATTATTTATTTTTAGAGAGACTTTTATTTCTTAATTTTGGAGTCAAACTTGAAACTATATTATAAATATACATCCAAGTAAGTTATTGCATACAAAAACCAAAGAGTCTAGAATTAATAAACATAAAATAAAAATAAAAAATAAAAAATTTACATTTTCTATCTAATAATATTCTTACAACACTTTTTAAATTTTAAAGAGTTTAAAAAAATATATAAGAATGACTATCAATAATATTTAATTATATATATAAGAATTATACTATGCATCTTAATGAGTATCTTTTAAGTATATTAATGCATATGCATAGGGTTACAAGCTAATTAAATATAATAAGAAATAATTCTCAAATGAATACAAAACTTATTAGAAAGAAACCTGATGGTATAAAGAGATATTACCATTTTGATTTGAAACCAATATATTATTAATAATGAAAATAAATTGATTTCATTTTTTCAGTTAAATAAGCATGTAATCATTAATTAAAATGTAATGATTTTATAAAAATACTCCAACAGAACAGAATCACTGCGGTTAGTAATCTACCTTAAATTCCACTAAGAATTTTTTTTTTTTCCTTTCCAATTTAGTCATTATAAACAAGTTGACAACATTTATAATAAAATAATAAGAATAACACCCTATCACAACCGTCACACATGACCAAGACTTGCGTCTCCCAAGACCCATCACTACTTATCGCCACTATTTATAATACTAGTCTCTGAGTTAATTTAAAACATTTATTATAATTTGAGGTTATTATATTTTTCAATAAAAAAAGACTTAGGAGTGTGATGAGTAATTTACATCCATTATAATTTGAAAATACTATATTTTCCAATCACAAAATACCTAGAAATGTGATGAGTATTATGGGTTTGTGGGTAATTTTTTCATCACACCTCTAGTGTTTTTGCACATGCGTTGCATGTGCTTAAAAGCTCTTCTATTTTTTTTAAAGGAGAAAACTTTTCATTTATCATAATTTGAGGTTGATGTATTTTCCAATTACAAAAATCTCTAGAAGTGTAATGACATGTGTGTAACACATTTAGAAATACATCAATGTAATCTCAACTCTAGATATTTTCAGTCCTAAATTATGATAAATGAAAAATAGTCCTTTAGAGAAAAGTAAAATAAAAAAGAAGAGTGTTTAAGTACGTGCAAAAAAGCTAGTTTCTTCTAATGTGATTGTCAATTGTTTATATCATTAGTTTTAAAAACATAACTCAATTTGAATGCTCCTCAAACTAATGCTTTTGACCAATAAAATAAATGAGCTACAATGTACATAATAGCCCTTTCACGCATGTTTAGAGGTTTTTCTATTTTTTAAATGTCAATACTCTCTTTATCTTAAATTCTTCCATTTATATACAAATTTTAATTATAATGATAAGATACAAAATGAACAAACTTTTGTCAATGGATTCATCTCTTCCTACCTTTACTTGATTTATAAAGAAATATTTACCACAAATTAGTGTATAATTAATCCCAACATCTTAAAAAAATTTATGTAAACATCTAGAATTGACCATTAAAATATTCATAATTTTTTGATCACTTTAAAGACTACAAAGCATTTACTATTCAAGTAACAATACTTCATATTAGTGTCATGATTAATACGATACAAAATTAAGACTCAACTTCAACTAAATATTTATCAAAGAAAAAAAAACTTCAACTAAAATATTCTTAAAATTTTATTTTAAATTTTTTTTTTTTTACATTCTTGGGGGAGAGAATAAAAATCATTCCAGAGAAATTTGCAATTTTTATAGAATCTAAATTCAAATGAGAAAAGAATGGAGGAAAAAGAAAAGGCCATGAAAGGTAAATGATTTGTATATCTTGCAAAGCTATGATATTTTTAAAAGTTTTGAATGCATGCATGTAGAGACTTTTTTATTTTTGTAAAATTTGTCATTAATGATTTCAACATCAATAAGTTTTTTTTTTTTTGTGGGAGATTAGAGCATGCCTTTTAGAATACCACTTGTACTATACATGAATTTGAAATCCACTTTGATCTGTAAGATCTTAGACATATTCCCATTCATGGTTTTTTGGAGCCATAGTTTGTTAATGAAATTGTATAAGAAATTCTAAAATCTAAAAAGTAAAGGAAAAAAGAAAATAAAAGAATTTTAAAGAATGAGTTAGACATGGTCATGGACATCAATTCTCAACATGTTGATCCTCACTTAACGAAGTGGAAGATATTGCTCCAATACTAGAAAGCCTTATCTGTGAAAATCTTCTACAAAATGCAGAAAACCAATCGACAAAATTAACATGCTATAATTTGCTAATAGAATTATGTAAGAAATTCTAAAATCTAAAAAGAAAAAGAAAAAATTAAATTAAAAGATTTGGGCATAATAAAGTTCTAGGCATGCAGAAGAAATGCTATCATGGTCTTGGAATATTTTGGCAAATAGAACCCAATAAACAAAAAACTAAAAATTTAAAGAGAGAATGTGAAAGAGAAATAGGGATGCCTAGCATATAATTAAGATACTGTATCAAATCTTTGCCAATAAATTCCCATCTACGCAGTACCAAATTTAAATAAATAAATAAATTACAACCCATAAAAACCAAAATTGGGGATCACAACACATAAAAACTCAAATGTCAATAACAAAATATAGAGAGAAAGATTAGAGTACCAACCTTTGAGAATTGAGAATTCTATTTTGAGCAGTGGCATTCTTTTTTTTTCTTTTCTTTTTTGCACTAATTCGTCTCTGCTTTTTTTTTTTTTTTTTTTTTGAATTAGCATTAAAGATTGCTAAGTACTAGCTGATTGATGATAGTGAGGAGTTTAAACTTTAAAATTGTACCTGGGTGGGTTTGTACGTGGGAGTGGGTTTTTTTTTTTTTTTTTTTTTTTTTTTTTTTTTTTTTTGTGGGTTAAATACAATGTAACCAAACGTGTATCTATTTAGTTTTTTTTTTTTTTTGGATAAACTTGATGATTTTAAAAAAAAAATTTTTGATAGGAAGATAAACATGGGGATGGTTTTTTTTTTTTTTTTTTTTTTTAAGTAAACTTTAGTTGTTTTGAAGAAGTGGGTTAATGGAAGAGTGTTCTTATTTTGTAGGCAATGTTTTAGTGCAAGTTAGACATGTATTTTTACCCGACTATCTTTTAGTTTTGTCTCTGCTTAAACCTAAGAGTGTAAGAGTATTTTGGAACAAAAAAAAAAATCTGGTCCAAATAGGTGAAACCCTTTCAGTGGCGACTCCAAGATTTTTATTTAGGGGGGTCAATATATAATGGTGGAGCCATGAATTTATTGGCGGGAGAGGCGTGAGTAAAAAATAAAATGATTATTTTTTTGTTTTTTTTTTTTTGTATATATAACTTTCGCGTTATATATAACACAACTATATTGTACAATAATCTTAAAAAATATAAACATTAAAAAGATCGTTATGACAACAATCACTGGATGTGTAAACAAATAGAATTAAATAATTAATTATACATTTTTATAAAATTAATAATAACTTATTATATAATTTATATTTATAAGTAATATCAATTGAATAAAAAAAATATTAAATAAATAAAAATAGTAACACACTTAGGAGTAAGGCTGGGACCTGGAAGTAAGGATGAAACTAAGAAAAATAATACTCCAGTAATAAAATTTTACTTTTGAAGTGAATGGTTTTTTAAATATGCATGTTGTCATTCTCTGGGAATTTAGAGTAAATAGTAAAAGATTTCTTGGACTTGCAAATGTGTAGAGCACTTATCAAAATACTTGATCGGACATAGAGAAAAACTAAGAAAACATAAATACAAATCAAACATAGAGAAAAACTAAGGATCATGTTCAAACTTATTTCAAATGGGTTTAACAAAAAATTTAAAGTTAGCGTGTTCAAATTTTTATTGTAGGAGTCAAATATATATATATATATATATATATATAATTTTTTTTTAGGACCAAGTCAGGGGGTTCATTTGAACTCCTTGAGTTGGTCTTGGAGCCGCCCTTGAACCCTTTAAATAGAAGTATAGATAATATAAAAATTGGATCTCAAAATTGGTGGATGCATGCTGCAATAATACTTATTTTGTTTTCAAAGCATACTACAATGACACATGACAAATTTATATATTTAATTTTTTTTATATAAATAGTTCATATATTTAATTGGTATGATATAGCACATCAATCGTAAAATTATTTGTACATGTCAATTAACTTTAGACGTGGACTTTTCTTTTTCTAAATTTCTTATTTGTGTCACTGCGTAGTAAACTTGAAGTTTCATTTGTAAAGCAATTTCTACCTTGACTTTTGTGTGTGTATATATATATATATATATTAAAAGGAATCATTGACTTTTGTATATTTAGTTTTAATATTAAAATCACATTGTGATCTTCTCATAACTTGATTTATGTTTTGTTTCTAGATGGATTATGATGCCTTTAAATAAGATTGACATCATCAACTCCATCATTGTGAAAAAAAGTTTGTCTAAAGATTACATCCAAATTGTTCCAATTGATGGTTATAATTTTTGGTTCATAGGTTTTGTTTATTATTATAAAGCAGTATAATCGGTGGTGGTGTATTAGAAGAGTGACAATAATTGTTAAATTCTTGTTTAGCTTTATCTCTAAGTACCGGTATATTTCTTAATTCTTTATTTCTACTTATTTTATATATATATATATATATATATATTGGTTTTCCATTTTTTTGAAGATTTTTTTTTCTTTAAAATGAAGCATCATTAACTTTATATATATATATATATATATATATGTAATAAGGCTATTGCCATTGTTATTTTTCTTTCAATTCAAAAATTCCCGTATTAGATTGATAACAAATATATGATTAATTGGGAAATATTTTATTAAAATAAAAAATGATAAATAAATTAAAAATGAATTGAATATCTTTGACATAAAAAGAAACAACCGTTTGCTTAGTTTCGTAATAATTTTTTTATTAGACACTATAATTTGTTTTAGTTATTACAAAAACTTAATTGAAAAAAAAAATCGTTCAATGCTCGGACCAATAGCTAGTTAAACATTTAAACTTTAAACCAATTACATTGTCGACGAAAAACCATCCCAAACTTCACTGGAGAGATAGAAGGTAACGGATTCGGCTTGGATCCAGTGCTTTTGTACAGTTCACAATACAATCCAAATACATGTCCAATATACGTGTCTATATGATATTGGGTTCAGTACACGAGCATTAAACCCAAGCTTTTTCTAAAAGGTAACACTAGGGATGATTATTTTGCCTCACCCCACTTGACCCGCCCTTTCCCGCATTGCTCCAAGGGGGTTTTTCTTGTCCTGTAAAGGTAGTGGGGTAGGGATGGAGGGAGATTTTAGTCTCGCATCACGGGGCGGGATGGGGATGAATTTAGACTTTTTAGACCTAACCCGCCTCACCCTACCCCGCCCTGTATTGATAAGGGTTAAATTGTAAATTTTTTATACCTTAAAACCCTACTATTTAAACAAACACATTATCAGCTTATTTTATTCTACCCAAAAGGGCTTTCTACCTCTCTTTTTCTCTTTAGCAAGGTTGGAAATAAGGTACCTGTAGACACCGCATTTTGTACCCCTTACGACTCGGGCCCCCATTCCCTATTTTGGAAATAAGGCCCAAGGCCAGTTTAGAGCCCAATCAAATATTAAATTGACTTAAGGAGTGTTAAAATGGAAAATATAGCATTTTAAATGAGCAAAAATCTATTTTTGGAAAATTAAATGACCAAAGTGGTTCTCGGCCTGCGTACGTGAGTTGCGGCCTATGTACGCGAGCTAAAGCATGCATACGCAGACACATTCTTACGTATGCAGCTAGGGTTTCAGAAACATATGAAAGGCAAGTTATCTACAATAATGACTGAGGTTTGTAATAAATCTCATATCATCTAGGAGTCGTTCCAAACCCTATTTTTTCAACTATAAAAAGTCTTACATGGTACATTTTTAAAACACACAGAAATCCCATAGGAAAAACCTAAAATTCACTAGAAAATAATGAATCAAAAAGGAGTTTTCATAAAACACCCTTAAGTCTTTTTTATTTGATTGAGACCTTTTCTAGCCTCAATCCTTTGAGTTTAAGATTACTAATCACTATTTTATTGAATTGTGATAGATTTGATTGAAGGGATCAGTCAAAAATTAAGCCTAGAAGCTTTCGTTTTAAGGTATTATTTTGAACTTTTCTTTTTCCTTTTCTACCTTTAATCTGTTTCTTTCTTTAGGTTAGTTTTAGGCTTTCTTTATGTTTTTTAGCATGTTAGGTTGCTAGATTTGAGTTTTTGTATTTTATTTGGTTTTTGCTCTGTTTTGGTGTTAACTAGGGTTTCTAGGTAAGGATCTGCGTACACATGATCTAGCTTGCGCCGCAAGTTGAACTCATGCATATGCAGACTTGTTCTAGCGTGCATGATACTGTAACCCAGAAACCCTAATCTTTGTTTGTTTTGTTTCTGCTTTCATATGTTTGATCTGTGTAGCCTCTTTTTCATATATTTTAAGCCCCATAACTGCTTGTCCGTCTTTTAACATGTTTGTTTGTTATTACATGTTTAGATTAGGGTTTTATGCTTGTTTCTTGCTTTGAGGTGCTGCGAGGTAAGTAAGGCAAGTCATGCATTCACATGAACATGCATGTTGATTGTTTAATCCTCCCTTGATATATTTGTATGAAGTTGATGCTTTGTTTTGATTTATGATGTGATTTGCTTTGTTGCCATGTTTGGGTTGTTGCCTTGCCTTGAGATGTAGGACAAGGTTTCACTTGCTAGGGTTTCTCATATGTGTTCATCTCTTTATTACTTTAAGGATGGATATGTGTTTTGGGATGAATGATGCCATGATTGTATGCTTAGATGTGTGCTAGTATATTTGTGAGTATAGATGCAAGTATTGAACATGTTTTTAATAAGATTAGGATGTAAGACACAATGATAGGAGGCCAACCTTATGGTTAGGCGATCTTGGGTGTCTAGCACCTTCCTAAGAGCGTATATAAACTCCGAACACATACTCTGATAGTCCCTTCTCAAAAGGACGCTATATTCATGATTCTTAGACCATATAACTAGGTGGCGACTCTAACACTCTTTCCCTTGCACCCACAGTACCAATTTTAACATTTTATTTTGTCATTATTATAAACAAATTTATATACTATTGAATCATTGATTTGGTATTATAAGATTTTTGTTTCTGTTGTGATATTGTCTTGTTAAACACTTTAATAATATTATTCAATTTTTGCTAAAAAATAGCTTGATTTGATGGGATAAATTTATTTGTAATTTCAAGTATATTTTTATTAACGAAACATAATTTATTAAAAAAATTGTAAAAATAATGGGAAAATTAACAAAAAATAGAGTTTTATGAAGTGGGACGGGGCTTCGCAAGTTCCCAAGGGGTTGGGATGGGGTAAGAAAATTTTTTCCATCATGCGGGGCAGGGCGACAATGGGGTAAAACAAAACCATGCGGGATGGGGGAGAAGACCCCATCCTTCGAATCCGCCCTCCGTCCATTGCCATCCATAGGTAACATGGCTTCTTTGACCATTTCAACACGTTCTCAAACCTTTGGTTGTTGAAACTTGAAAGTTTCTTAACGTACAAATCCAATGGTTTAAAAACCAAACTATTTAAATAACCAGAAAACAGAACACTTTCAAAGTTTTAAAGTTAGCGTTATTCACTTCTTTGGAGGTTAAACTGTAATGAAAGTATAGATAATGCATTATAAATCATTTAAAATTTGCAAAATTAATGGAAATATATATATATATATATATATATATATTTTTAAAAGTGTTAAAAGTTCCATGTTCCAATTTTATCGGATGTCCCCGAAGGGACCGAAGGAAGATGTAATGATTTTTCCTCTATAAATAAGTTAAGAGATTTTAATACGAAGGACTACAAGTTCCACGTTGGAACAAAAAAAGAAAAATGAAAAAAAAAAAAGGAAGATACTATACTTTTTCCTCTAAAAGTAATGTCCTCCTTAGTATTGAATTTGTAGATTAAGGGTACGTTTGGTAAACTGTAATTAAAAAGCACTGTAATATAATAATAGTCATATTTTTATTACAGAGAATAATAATTTTTTATAAATAGCTATTCTTTAAAATGATGAAAAATTATTCATCTCTAAAAGGGTTATAATAGCTATTTCTTAGTAAGTGTATTAGGGCCTGATTAGTAAGAGCATTTTTGTTTTTGTTTTCAAAACACTATAAAAACAATTTTCAAAAAATTGAATTTGAAACTAGTTTTCAGATAATAATTTTTATATTTTTCATGTTTGGCTCTCATTTTTAAAAACAATTTTCAAAATACTAAAAACAAAAAATAATTGTTTGGGATATCATTTCTATTTTTGATATTTAAAAAAAAATATAAAAAGTAACGTGTAGAATCTGTAGATTATTTTTTTGTGGATAATGATAAGGGAATAGAGCTCATCATTTTTGTAAGGACTTGAATTATGGCTCAAGCCCAAGATGTATGGGATTTTGGTCCAATGAGCCCAGTACAATAAATTTGTAGAGAGTAGGTCAAAGAACTAGGCCCTAATGAGTTAAACAATGGCTAGTACTGAATTGAATGACAATCAAACACAAATATGAGGTTTTGATATCAATGAACTTTCAGTTCGAGGAGGTCACACTTGTATGAATTGATCATAATTGGATACAAATTAAGATAATTTAGATTGCTACAATGTTCTCTTTTTATTTTTCCAATCCTTTTCTCATGGAGGGTCTCTTACATTATATAGCTCCATTTGGATCATCTTGATCCTACACTTGTTGATCGTCTGAGCCCTTACTTGAGTATCTATTCCATCAGACACCCTCTTTAGCTTTCTGTGAGTTGTGGTAGCCAAGGCAGCACTGTTCTAAGGTCTTCTCCATATATAGCTCCCTTTGAATCATCTTGATTCTACATGTGTTAATTGTCTGAGCCCTTACTTGAGTACTTGTCCTATCAAACACCCTCTTTGGCTTTCTGTGAGTTGTAATAGCCAAGGTAGCACTGTTCTGAGGTCTTCTTCACATAAATGCGACCAGAAAAGTAGCTGCAATGCATTTAATGCGGTGGTAGCAGCTTTTCCTTAGATATTTTTGGGTTTCCCTCCTTCCCATATATTCATTAAGCACGTCCCTATCATTGGAGCTTTCTGGAGGGTCATCTTAATTGCTGGAATAAATATTTGAGCTGCATTCATCATATCTGAGGAGGAGTTCCTCCTCGGACCATCTTCCATTCGTTCCTTATTTATGAGACTTTAAATTGGAACCCCTAATGACTATTTGTTCCTCCTCGGACCATTCAACGTCCTTGGACTAACCCCAAAGCCCAATATATGATCCTGGACCCTTATCCCTAAATTTTTTTTTTTTAATGATAAATTTCAAGTGCGGGAATTCTTTTTGTGATAAAAATAAACTCCTTAATTTAAGAGATAAAAGAGTTTGGACAAATATGTAGAGTTCACTGTTTTCAATTTATTTACAATTATATCATTAAAAACATTTTCTACATTCTAAAAACACCTCCTTAGCTGTTTTCAAAATCTTGTTTTAAATCAGGAAAATATGATACAATTTTTTGAAAACTGTATTTAGAAAAAATTAGCCAAACAATAAATTCAAGTGTGGGATCCACCATTTTATGGTTTACAAAACAAAAAGTTATATTTAAATACTCTTACCAAACAAGCCTTTAGCTTCTAAAATTAATCTATTTCCAAATAAACAAATTTTGCATATGCACATAACAATTATGAAAATAAAAAATCATAAAAAATAACTAATCTCTTTTTCAAATTTAAAAAATATTATTTTTTAAGAAATATAATTATATGAGTTAGATATATCCTAAAATATATCTTAAATTTGATTTAAATCTATTGTCTTCAGGGTTCTATTATTATGTTGTCACCAAACAAACGAATAGTAATAAGTATTACTTTACAACATCTTGTATTCCTTGTAATACCTATTCATATTTCTATGTAATTATTGTTGTAGTTTGCCAAACGTGTCCTAACTTTTATTGGGTCTGCCAGCAGCTTTGTAACTTAACTAATTTACACTTATTGATGTTTAATTTCTCAATTTAAACTTTTTCTCCCTAAACCCCCCAAACACTTTGTGCATGGAGAGATGTCAATTAAGTTATAAGACTCTTGACTTCTTAAGTTAATCTAGTCTATTTATTCTTATAATAATAAGAATATTTTTTTTTTCCAGGCTTGTCAAGGGTCTTGTAACTTAATTAGTTAACATTACTTGACGTTTAATTTCTAAATTTAAACTTTTTCCACTTAAACCCCCGAACACTTTGTGCATGGAGAGATGTCAATTAAGTTACAAGACTCTTGGCTTCTTAACTTAAATGAATAATTTAGTTTATTTATTCTTTTTTTTTTTTTGAGCAAGAAGTTTATTTATTCTTATAATAATAAGGATAATTTTTTTTTGTGAAATTAAAAAAAAAAAGAAAAAAAAAAAAAAAGAAGAAGTCAAGTTTTTGATTGGTTTTTGATCAATTTTTAATGTGGTTGTTTTTTAGCTAGGACTGGATCGCCCTAGCCATTCATTCACTATTAAATTGGTTCTATTGACTGCTAATTGGTTTGATTTTTAAACCGAAGCCTCAAGATTTCTTTATTTCATTGAAAAATAATTTTTGATGTAAAATATTTTACAATTAAGAATATATGTAGGTGTTTAATTACTTGTAAAAAGTTGGATTCCAAAATTGGTGGATGCATACTACGATAAAATTTATTCGTTTTCCAAGTATACTTTAATGACATGTGACAAGTTTCTATATTTATTTATTTGATAAGTAGTTCCTATATTTAATTGGTATAATATGGCTAGACAATGACATCTGTCATAAAATTATTTATGCATGTCAATTAACTTTAGACATGACTTTAATATTTAAACTAAATATACAAAAGTCAATGATTTCTTTAACATGTTTTATGTGTTGTTTCTAGATAGATTATAATACTTTTAAATAAGATTGACATCATCAATTCCGTCACTGTGAAAGAAAGTTCATCTAAAGAGTACATCTAGATTGCTCCAATTGATGGTTATGATTTTTGGTTCATGGGTTTTGTTTATTATCAGAAAGCAGCATAATGGGTCGTGGTGTATTAGAAGAATGACAATAATTCTTAAATTTTTGTTTGGCTAGGACTGGATCGCCCTAA
The DNA here is from genome assembly GCF_001633185.2 of Quercus lobata. Taxonomy (NCBI): domain Eukaryota; kingdom Viridiplantae; phylum Streptophyta; class Magnoliopsida; order Fagales; family Fagaceae; genus Quercus; species Quercus lobata. The sequence goes on from NC_044907.1 coordinate 50,353,873, forward strand.
GCATTCATTCACCGTTAAATTGATTCTATCAATCGACTGCTTTGGTTTGATTTTTAAACTGAAGCGTGAGGCTCTGTTTATTTCATTGTAAAATAATTTTCGATGTAAAATATTTTTCAATTGAAAATAATAAAAATATATTTAGGTGTTTAATTACTTGTAAAAAATCAAAGTGCCCTTCAAGTTCTCATGAAATCTCGAAGAATGCGTTGGACCACTCCATGACCTAAATCACAGCAACTCCACTCCATGGACTCGAATCGTATCTCTGATTTGTATCCAAGTGCGTTAAGTTGAGCTGCCATGGCTGCTGAGCCGCACCTCAGTATCTGCAAAATAATTAGTTTTGGCTAAGTGATCAGTAAAAAATATTTTGCGACTCAATAACTAAACTAACAACTGGAGTTACATGAGAAGTAACTTTTGATAATTTTGCTTGGAAATAAATAAAAATTTTCAGAGACCAACCTGTATATCTTGGGCTGGTTTGCAAAAGCTTTGAATAACTTCCCTGGATATAGTCTTCCCAGTGCCACCATTCCATGCCACAGGAGGCTGGTCATTATGGATAGAGAGAGCAGAGGCAAGACGTAGAGTAAGTTTTCTGTCATCCTTGGGTTAAGGTGCAAGTATGGAAGGTGTTCAAGCACACAAGGCTTAAAAGTCTCATATACATATATTCCAATCTGATTATTTGTTGATTCAAAAGTTTCATTTATGCATATTTCAAAATGTGTTTTTATCTTTTATACCAGTGTCATTAATTTTCAGTGTGACATAAACACTGTTATAATTATAGTTAAGTGATTAAATTCATCATTTCCTGAAAGTTAAGCTTTTGAAACAATCGGTAATCCAACATAGTATCAAAACAAGAGATCCTAAATTCGATCCTTGAAAGTCTAGGCCACAAGCGAGGGGGAGTGTTAAAATTATGGCTAAGTAATTAAATTCATCATTTTCTAAAGGTTTAAATTTTTGGAATAATCGGTAATTTAACATACACCAAAAGATATCTTTTACCATTGTTTTTAAAATAATCAAACCAAAAGAAAAGGAAAAAAATAAATTTGAAAGAAATGTTGAAGCAAAGGAACTGACCTGACTCAAAACATAATAGACTTCGAAACGACTACGGAATTTGCTAGCAAAGGCATCTAGCTCCTTCTGCAAAAGTTTAAAACAAATGCATTTCCCATCAATGATACATAGAAAGAAAATAAGAGTTGTGACAACCAAAGAGACCTCTTTTGCAAAAATATGTTCAAAGAATAATCTATGATATAGCCGAATACAAATCATCTATAACATTTTTTGTTCTTATTTATGTTTTTCCACCAATCATAACTTACTATTTATTTGTTTAACTTTCTTTATAAAATAAATAAAGTTAAAAATGGAACAAAATTAAACTCATAACATATCATAATTGGTGGAATATAAAGAGAAACATAAAAAATGGTATAGAGGATTTGCATTCGATTTAGCTACTTGAATACATCCTAGTGCCTCAAGAGTTTTTGCTGGTATTAGGCCCTGGCAACCTGGTAGTTCTGAAGCTCTGGTTGGTATACAAAAGCAGCTGCTTAACTCTGCCTATTAGTTCAAATCAGGAACGTTCAGTTCTTTTGTCTTTTTTAATCTCTTTTTGCTTTTAGACATCTGTTCAGCTACTTGAAATGCAATTAACTAGAGGTTCACTTCCTATTGTTCTTTGTTGGAGAATCATCCTGTTTCTTAACGCCATTACAATCCACTAATAAAAGATTTTTTCAACGGCTTATGGGGTTGTTCTCTGCAGTTTTAGTAGAATTTTTATCTATGGGAAGCAGAAGTCACTATTTTTATGAGAACTAGTCGCAGACTCACATGATGTGTGAAAATATATGATTACTTTAAAATTATGGTACGATGTATAATATGTTCTCTCTAAAAATCAAAAAATTTCTAAAATCATTTTTCATCTATCCATCTTTATATATATATATCATTTTAATATTTTAGGTGTGTTTGATTGAAATTATTTCTTTTTGAGGTGGTTCATATTTTTTAAAATTATAATATGGTACGTTGTGTTTTCCTTTTTTTATTTTTCTTACAATTAAATTCTTTAAGTTTTTCACTCAAAAAAAAAAAATCTTTAAATTTCAAATATATTATTCAAATTTCTCATTTCTAAAATAAGATATCATAATAATCAAAACTCATTACAAAATTACACCTGATATTACTCAAATAGTTGAGAAACACATTCAAATACATAGCAAGATTGTATTTTAATATAAATTCTAATTTTCACTTTCAAAATAACTAAGTATTATGTCAAACAAAAGCTATGAAAGGGAGAGAGAAGGCTTGTGATGGAGAACTCAAAAACACACATAAAATTGTATATTAACCCAAAATAGTGTTATAAAAAAAAATAATGATTCATCAACCTAAAGTTAAGTTGCAAGAAAGAATAAATAATCGAGAAAGAGAATAATCACATTTTTCGAGAGAGACCTAAATTTGATAAATTTATAGAAAATAAGATAATAAGAAGAATAGTCCAGATAAAAGATATAGTCACATCAAATTATTTAAATCATGTTATGTTTTCAGGAAAAACCTGAATTGGATAAATTTATAGAAAATAAGATAAGAAGAAGAATAATCAAAATAAAAGATATAGTCACACCAAATTATCTAAGTCATGTTATGTAATTGAATAACATTATATTTTTATATATATTCTATCTTTATAATGTGATAGCATTTAACAATAAAAAATTTAAAAAAAAATCTTGAAAACACAAAACCAAAAAGTTTGGAGCGTGAAATTCAATTCAATCCTATTTATTTTTTGAAGGGGTATGCATGTTAAAGTAGAGTTTTAAAGAACACAAAAATTCATCAACCTAAAGTAAAGATATAAAACATAAAAAATAAATAAAAAATCCACACAAAAAAAAAAATATATATATATATATATGAGATGGATTCAAGTTACACCTGGTGTAACTTTATAAGAGTTACACCTTTTTTAGACCATTGATTTATATTAGATTTAAGGGTGAAAAAAAAAGTCATGATCATGTCATTATTGTTTCCTAGAAATTAGTAACTAAGTCATTAATTTTTTTTATTAAAAATAGAAAAATAAAAAACAGCATTAACTCTCTGCTCTCCATCATCATCTTCAACTTCTCTCCCTCTCTCACATGGTCTTGTGTTCTATCTTCTATGTACTTTCACCCTCAACAATGGAAATTAAGGACGAGTTCAAGAAACAAGTGAAATTTTTATTATTATTTTATGTCTGGGAGTGTTCGATTTCTTCGTTCATTTGCTACCACCTGTGAAATTGTTCTTTCATGGGGCCATGCTTTTCGTGTTGCACCTCCAGTGACAAAGTGTTTGATTGCTTCGTTCATTTATTTATTATATTATTTCCATTCTTTCCTATATTACTATATAATTGTAGCTTGTATCTGAAATTTGTGAAGTCCCTTAATTTGTTCGTGGCTAGACCTTTTTTTTTTTTTTGACTGAAAGAGGTAGATGGCTAGATTTAGTTATGAGACAACTGAAAGCATAATCAAAAGGGAGTTTGAGTCTTATGGTCCAATCAAGCGGGTAGGTATTTTAAGCATTCCCTGCGGGGGTTTGGTAAGAGGTTCAGTTCTGCGATAGCTTTTTCCTTTCTGTTTATCTTATTAAAATTAGAAATAAGTTCTTAAAGGTTGCATATATTCTCTAGCTTTATGGTTGACATAGTGATTTATTTTCACCCTTAGATTTCTTTTTGCCAGAATTTCTTTGTCATTCCAATGACTGAAGTGAAAAACACCAAAACATATTGTGCAAACTTCAAATACTGCCTCAACGGTTAAAAAATAGAACACAAGACCATGTGAGAGAGGGAGAGAAGATGAAGATGATGATGATGATGAAGAGCAAAGAGTTAATGCTGTTTTTTTATTTTTCTATTTTTAATAAGAAGAATTAATGACTTAGTTACTAATTTCTAGGGAACAATAAATACATGACTATGAGTGCTTTTTTCACCCTTAGATCTAATACAAATCAATGGTCCAAAAAAGGTGTAACTCTTATGAAGTTACACCAGGTGTAACTTGAACCTATCTCTATATGTATATATATATATATATATATATATATGAAAGAGAGAGAGAGAGAGAGGGAGGGAGAATAATAGTAGAGTTCTAAAGAACATGAAAATTCATCAATATAAAGTAAAGATGCAAAAAATATTTTAAAAAAAAACTACCAAAAAAGGAAAAGAAAAACACGAGAAAGAAAGAGAATAATAACCTTTTTGTGTGATAAAATATGTATAGAGTGAAAGAGATAAGCAAATTTATAGTGAGAGGATGGGGATAAGAATAGTCAAAATAAAAGGAAGATGAAGGGATAAAGAAAGAGTGATATTAATGTTAATAGTAGTGGGGAGATGAAAAGGTAAAAGGGAAGGGGGGAAATTAGAGAAAATGTAACCATAAACTACAAAATTAGTAAATAAATAAATAAAAAGAGTCAAAAAAATAAAAGAAAAATGATTGAAAATAAGTAGGTGATATGGTCGCTGATGTGACTCAAAAGAAGAGTAGTAATAATAAATGCTACACTTCAGCTTTTAAATATATATAGATGTAGACGTGTGTTTTCTAGAATGATAGGCAGATGACAGATTGAGAAGCTAAGCTCGTGTGGATTGATGTTGAAGGCTTGGAAGTTGGAAGAGTCTGGCTTTTATCATAGGGCTTGTAAATGATTCTCTGATTGCAGCTACTTTAGATGTTTTGTACTAGTGTGCCACTGTACTTGTTTGCTTGATTGAACTAAAGTTACTAATTCATCCCAAGAAAAGAATAACTGAAGCAAGCAAATTACCTTTAACAGCATGTCATCCAATGTGACACTGGCATAAATTAGATGCACATTGGTCTTATCTTTTGGGTTTTCTAGTATGGCTCGAATGATCTGGAACCAAAGAAATAAAGAAGTATATGTAAGATCCTTAAAAACGTTAAAATGCTTGATAAGTAGGAAAAGAAAAAACATAACAATAAATCAATAATGACAATAAACAAGACAAGGTTCCTGCTTTTTGAATGCACATGTTCGTACCTGAAACATTGGGGTTATGCCAGAATCACCAGCAAGCATTCCTAATTCTCGAGCTTGGCCAGGTTTGTATTTGAAATTCCCCTTTAAGCATGAAAGAATAATACATATGATTCTCAAACAAAGACATTTTAGAAAGTTTGACCCTAATGAATATAGATGTAATCATTCTTTACTCCCAATTGATGTTGACATACATTAATTAAAGCTACAATACTAGATCAAGATTAAAGTTTTGTAGCTAATGCTGACCCAAAAGGGTGTCACCCATTACTTTAGATGAACAGCCAATCTTCTACTGCACTTGAAAAAGAACAATCTTCCACAATGTTTTGGTGCTAACTGATAATTGTTAAATATTATGGCCCAAGAGACTCAAACTCATTGTAGGCTCATTACTCATGTACTTATAAAGCATGCAAAGTAACTAAAAGCTTACTTGTAGTGCAAGTACTACAACCCTAAAATTAGTATATATAGGGTTAGCGATTATATGCATGCCCCGCATTGGGTCCATTATTGTAACAAACAATTAGTATGTGTTTTTTCCTTGGATTATAACAAAGGATTATCAAAGAATAGATGACTAGAATTTGGAGCTTATCTATATATATATATATATATATATAATTGGAATAGAACCCTTTTAGTTTTAGTGTCTTCTTTTCTATACTTTCTAAAAATAACACAATTATCTAATTGAAAATTATTATTTTTAAATAAGGATATAAAAATAAATCGAAAATTTTGAAATTTAAGTTCAAACTCTATAAAATGAGCACACATATTTCATTTATATATACATACACACATATAGACACACCAATATAGCCTAAGTGAGGAGTCTAGTACATAATATTATCATTAACTTCAAGATGACAACTCATGTAAATTTTAAAAATTATGAACCATTACCATGCATCCTTGACGTGATGGTCACTCTACAAATATAAGTGCTTGTAGAGTGTGAGAGGTAAGGGCCGGGATTCAAGTTTTCAGGAGGGAGTTTTACACAAATATACACTTAAATTAGGATAGAGTTAATAAAGATATTTGCATGTCTAACACTAACATTAATTTGTGTGTGCATTTACACAGCCTAACATATGATTATCTCCAAAAACAGAGCATGTACCTTGGGGCCCAGAACAGACAAGTAATCACCTTCGCGCATCTCTCTGAAATGGTGGGACATCCTTCCCTTAGGATACATCTTTTTTTATGAGAAAACAAAATGAAAAACTAAGCTCCGACTGAAACAAAAAAATCAGAATGGAATGCTCAAAGATGTGTAAATATTGAAGGGAGATAAGATATACCTTTACAACCAGTTCAAAGTAACCAACATCAGAGTCCAAAGTGATTGGGGTATACTGTCTAATCACTTCTAAACCTTCGCTATCTATTCCCCTGCTTAACAAAATGGAAACATGTTTTCTAATATTTGTCACTTGTCTCATCAACTTGGTACCCATAAGCATATAGAGAGAATAAATATTGAGGAATTCCAGAATGGGGGGGATTCAAGTTTAGGATTTGATCAAGCAAACATAAAGAGAGTTGAAAATCCTGTTGCAACGAACAAATTTGGTTTGCCTAACTGGAACAGTTCACAAAATGGTCAAACAATTACTGGTCTAGAGAAAGGGAAGATCAAGTTGTCTTAGGTGGTGAAAAGGCATTGGTATCATATCATGCATCAAAATCATAGTGTGCACATGCACAACAAAATTCTTGATTCAGAGTTTTGAGATTTCAATAGTTATCTATATATTTCAAGATGGTTTCAAAACCTTACTGAAGTTTGAAGTATATATTCTCGTGAATAAAACACCAAAAAACAGTTTTGTAGAAGACAAGTACGCATTAAGTGTGTTGTGTTAAATTACTAACAAAAGAGAGTAGGAAGAATGGCAAGAGATAGGTAAGTATTTTTTGGGTACCTTATCAATCTTTGCCAATAAAGCAATATCATAACAGGTATAATTGCTTTTGGCTACTAAGAAAACAATAATTTGAAACTACAGATACTAATAAAGTGAGTTACTTGAACCTGCAAATTATATGTTGTCCAACGGGAAGACCCAATACTGAAGTAGGTGTAGGAAGAACAAATCTAAACTTTGCAGTGTTGGCGCTTAGTTGAGTTTTCTTTTCAAGTTTGAATTCCATAAACTTCTCCGGATTTAAGCAACCTGAAGATACATCACTCCGAGTAGTCATTTTGCAGGAAAAAAGAATTCAATTTGGAACATATGAAAATACTCAGATCATTAGAAATTAAACCAACATCAAGGAAAAATAATTGTTTTGCATGAAAAAAATTTTATATGTATTTTCTCTTTGTAATAATATCTGGACCAGCATTTATAGCCTAATCTAATTTCAATAAAGTTAATTGATGCAAGGGTCATTTATGATTAACATTTTGTACGTTTACATACTATATATTTGGATTAGGTTTAAGTTAGGCCTATGACTGTATCACTTAATAATCTTTCACTTATTCAGCAAAGGATTCAAAAAAAAAAAAATCTTACTTAATCAATATTTTGTCAAACCCACCTTTTTTACACGTTCATCATGCTTTCAAACAATTTATGAAAGCATTTTCGCGAAAAAGGGAAAAGAAAAAAAAAGTTTGAAGCAAACCATTTTATGAAAACCTTATCAGACATAAAACTAGATATGGCCAATCCACTCTTTAAACCACGCAAATAATTAGTCGTACAAATAACAAACTCCAATATATTATCCATTTTAAAGATTCTTTGTTTTTTTTTTTTTTAATATTAAGAAATCAACACATGCATATACAATCTTTTAAGACGTTTTCATTAGCTTTGTTGTAATCCATTTAAGATAGTTACAAACAAATAATAATGCAGTGACCAAACACATAATTTTTTTTTTGAGAAACACCAAACACATAATTAAATACTCTCAAACAACTCCTTAGACAGCAACAAACGCGCATTCATGTAGACATGCATGTACGTACTTCATCATGTATGTGTGTGTGCATGTAAAAATAATGTAATATTTCCAAATACAGATAAAAAGATGACAACTTTTTTGATTGATAGCTAGAGGATGCGTATTCACACCTTTGGGTTTGTTGTAATACAAATAGGCAGCAGCAGTGCCAACCAAAGATAGAGTAACTGTCACCCCCAGCAGCTCGGCAGGGGAAATGCAAATAAGCTCCATTTTGAGAGACACAAAGATCACGTTCAAAATGATAACTTGAACTTTTTCGGCAAACAAATTTAAACCAGATTACAACGACATCATATGGATATTAAATACCATTAGCTATGTTAATGTTATGCTTGACTTGTTCTTCTCCCTTCCTTTTTTATGGATTCATAGTTGGTTGAACAAGTAACAGCATAGAATATTAAGAGAAGGAATAAAGTAAGGGATCGATCACCAGAAAAGGCTTATTATGGATTTTATCAAAGAATTCCTCATTGTTTAAATGATGGTCCACATTTCTTTAAAAGGGCGGTGAACGAAAGTTTTTTTTTTTTTTTTTTAGTTCAAGGTGAAAATACACATTTGGTCTCTACATTTTGGACTGATTTCCATATTGGTCTCTATTTGATTTTGCTACTATTCCAATCCCTAAAAACAGAACATCAATTCTATTTTGGTCCCTACCATTAGTGGCGGAACCAGGATTTAAGTTGGGGGGGGGGGGGGGATTTGTAATGATACATGTGAAAAGCATGCTAGTGGAGGACTTGTAATTGCTTATTGGTTCATTTAGAAGGTAGAATTATGCTCTGTTTCAAGGCCAAAGAAACAAAGTGGAGTTTTAGTTGACTAAATTATCATTAAATGTGAGTGAGTAGATCTTTTGGTTAGATGATATTCCTCTCAGCTTAAGAAAGATAGTCCAAGTAGATGTATTACTTTGATCTAGACTACTGTTTCTATTAAAAGAAAAAAGTTGCCCCCCCCCCCCCCCGGGCGACCCCCCTTGGTTTCGCCCCTACCTGCCATCAACCCACTAAAAGAAAACTTCTACGTGGCAAACAAAACACTTATGTGTCAATCTCACTAATTTAAATAATATTAAACTAATCCTACGTGTAGGAGTGTTCACCAAACTACATAAACTACAAAAACTGCACCAAAACTGCCCACAAAATGGCATAACCACATTGCAAGTACCAATGCCCCACTCCACACTGCATCGCATGGTGCAATGTAGTTTGTGGTTTTATAATGAGAAAACCGCACTGCACCCTCTCTATATTATAATATATTTATTTTTTTTAATATTAAATATATTATTAATAGTTTAATAACCTTAGTTTTCAAATATATATATATATATAAATATATATATATATAGTTTAATAGCCCTATCAAGTGTTGATTAGGAAAACCAACCCAACATAAAGAAAAACTAGCTCAATAACTTAAAACTTGGCCCAAAACAAAGGGAAAAGCAGTTTTGGGTTGGGCAAGAAAAGCCCAGAATTCAAAAAATATACAGGTTTTATATCATTCAGACCGCATTTTAAATACCGCACTGCACATGTGATTGCAAAAATGATGTGCGGTGCGGTTATGGTTTTAGCTAAACTCTAAACCGCACTGCACCACACATATGATTGCAAAAATGAGTTGTGGTGCGGTTATGATTTTGGCTAAACCACACTGCAAAGTGCAATGCTAATAATGACCTAAAGCTGCACTGCACCGCATCGTGAACACCCCTACCTATATGTACCCTGAAGCTCACGTGGCCCACACCTGACCATTCCACTTCAGTTTCCCGCCACTCAGCCTCATACGTGACCCCACTCATCAACTACCTCATTGATTACTCAGACCTAAAACCCTCAAATTTCAGTTGAACCCTAAAATCCCCAAATAATCTTGCCGCCCTCCTCCTCATCCTTGAACCCTAAAATCCTCAAATCAAACCCATTTTCAATAGAAACTTAAATCGTTGAACTGAGATACTGATTCACAGAAAAATCACATTAAATCTCGCTATTTGAAGAGGGAACAATAATGTGATTGGAAGAAGGAGAACGTCACAAGAATCTGTGATTTGGAGTTTCAAGTGTATAGCAGTGGGTGAAGTTTCAAGTGTGTAGAAGTGGGTCTAAGTTTGAATCTCAAAAAGGTAACTTCTTTTCACTTTCTCTCTGTCTCTATGTATGTATCTATGTCTCTCTCTCTCTCTCTCTCAACACATACCATATCTATCTCTCTGATGGGTTAGGGACCACTATTTAAATTATTTTTTATGCTTTTATTTCTATAATGTTGTCTGTTTGGTTGGTGTTTTCTATTTGGCCTTTAATGGATCAAGTTGGTTCATGTATTCCCTATTATCATTAAGCTTGAATTTTATATTGTTTTGTGTTCCATGTTGGAGGAATATTGTTTTGAATGTAATAGTGTCAGTGCATGTTTGACTATTTGGTTAGGTTTTGTCTGTATTGGATTAAATATGTTGACTATATGTTTCATGTATGCAAAATGGACAAGTTCTTTACTTTGTATGTGCATCATGGTGGGTATTTCAATGAAAATCCTAAGGAGTATGTAGTGGGTGATGTGGGGGTAGTAGATGATTGTGATCCTAATAAGTGGTCTAAGGTAGAAATTGAGGCCATTTGTAAAGATTTTGGGTATACATCTGTGAGTAGGCTCTAGTACAAAATGCCTGGGGATAATAAGGAGGGTAGGATGTTCCACTTGATTAATGATGATCATGATGTAATGTTCATGACTGATTTGGTAAGGGGTCATGGATAGATTCATGTAGATGTAGAGCATCCAGTACATAAGCCTATCCTTATTAATGGTGGTAATGGTGTGACTCTAGATCTTGTTGTAGAGCCTGAAGATGTAAGGCCTTTTGATGTTAGTGAACCTGATGGGTAAACTTGTAGTGAACCTGAACTTGCTTATGATGGTTTTTATAATGGTTAAGGCTATTTTTGTAGTAGTGGTTCTAATGATAAGGAGGAGTTCTATGGTGGTGATGATGATTGGGATAGTCATCAAAACTTGTATGAGGGTGGTATGGATGCTGGTAGGGATGAGGAGTTCTATAATGATGGTAGTGATTGGGATAGTCATCAATACTCTGATGAGGGTGGTAGGGATGCTACTGATAGATATTGTGGGGTCACAATTCGGGGTCCAAGCCCAACAGGTATGGGGTTCTGGCCCAAGGAGCCCGAAACAATGAATTTATAGAGAGTGAGTTACAGAACTAGGCCCTAACGAAGTGCATACTAGTTAACATTGGGTCATACAACAGTTGAAAATGAGAAAAATCTCCTTCATGTCCATTAGATATACAGTCTGAGGAGAGGGGGGGGATGTATCTCTGTCCCTGCTCAAAGGCTATGGTTCTCACCTTGTTCTTCTCTTCTAAGTCAAGGTGAAAACCATAGCCTTTGAGCAGGGACAGAGATACATCCCCCCGTCTCCTCGGACCGTATATCTAATGGACATGAAGGAGATTTTTCTAATTTTCAACTGTTGTATGGCCCAATGTTAACAAGTATGCACTTCGTTAGGGCCTAATTCTGTAACCCACTCTCTATAAATTCATTGTTTCGGGCTCCTTGGGCCAGAACCCCATACCTGTTGGGCCTAGACCTCGAATTGTGACCCCATAGATATCATGATAGTGAAGGCCCTGCTGCTCCTACTAATGTCCATGAAAACCAAAGTGACTTAGAAGTTAAAGTACTTAGGTGCAGGAGATAAGGTGTGGAACTAGTTGTTGAGAAACCACAAGAGGATGAGGCTGTCACCACTAATAGTAATGAGAGTATAAGAGATAGTGATGTGGAAGGGGCTAGAGAAATGAACCCCAACTAGAGATATTTAGGTGAAGATAGTAGTGACAATGACAGTGATGTAGTGGCACAAATGACAGATCAGATGGGTGTTGGTGTAATGAACTCAGACTACATAAGTAAGGAGTTGTTAAGTCTAACTAAGTCATCATTTGATAGTGAGGGTAAGGGTGATGGTGATAGTGACGATAAGGGTGATGGTACTATCAATCATGGATATGGGTCCAACATGAACAATGTCACCAAGAGGAAAAAGCTCCCAGTGTTTAGACCAGTTTCCAATCTTGAACACCTAGTATTTAAGAAGGACATATTATTTATTTCACCTAAACAGTTCAATGAGGCTATTCTTAAGTATGCAATTAATGATGAATAAGGGGTGAAGTTTGTGAAGAATGATAAATTAAGGGTCAGAGTCAGATGCCAACCTCCCTACAAGTTTACAACTAACTTAGAAGAGATGTCAAGGGAGATGAGTTACTAGTTGAAGACCCTGAAATTGAAGCACACATGTACTAGGGGTTACAAAAATCCAATGTGTTCTGCCAAGTTCCTTGCAAGGAAGTTGGTGAAAAAAGTAAAGAGATAACCTTATATTAAGCTGAAGGACATTCAAGATGTTGTGCATGAGAAGTATGTAGTAAATATCAGTGTAGAGAAGGCCCAACAAGGCTAGGGAAAGGGCTCAAGAGTTTGTTAATGGGTCTTGCATAGAGCAATACAATCAACTGTGGGATTATTGTGCAGAACTAAGGAGATCCAGTCCTGGTAATACAGTTCTAATAAAGAAACACACCTTTAATGAAGGAGACTTGGTAGCTGAGATAAACTTACAGACTGGGGTGCCCTTTTTTGAAAGGTTGTATATCTACTGATATGGGTGTAAGTAGGGATTCCTGATAGGTTGCAGGCCAATAGTTGGTCTAGATGCTTGCCATCTAAAAACCAAGATTGGGGGGCCAACTAATTGTTGTAGTTGCCAGAGACTCTAATGAAGAATATTTTCCTCTAGTAGTTGCAATGGTGGAAGTTGAAACCAAGAACTCATGGACATGCTTTATAAACTTGCTGCTGACTGACATCGGTGATAGTAAGAGGTGGACATTCATATCAAACCAACAAAAGGTATCTCCAATATTTTTGTTTTGAACTTAATTGAATACAATAAGCTAATGTGTAATGTATATATGCTAACCACTATTGTCTTTCTTGGCAAGGGTTGGTGCAGAAATTTGCAGATAACTAACCACAGTATAAGCATAGGATTTGTTGTAGATATTTGTACAACAACCTTAGAAAACATCATTCGGTATCTTGATTAGGGATTTGTTTTGGAAAGCAGCAAAAGCAATATATGCGCATAAATTTGAGAGGGTCATGAATAAGATGAAGGACATCGATGAGGGTGCATATGTTTGGTTGAAAAGGCATATCACAATAGTACAGGCAAGGCACATGTTCAAAAGTGATGGGCTAAATGATGCTGTCCTCAACAACATATGTAAAAGATTCAATAGCAGGATACTAAAATTCAGAGGAAAGCCCATCATTAGCATAGTATGCATATTTTATGAATTTGGGTACAAGGACTTGGTTATATAAACTATATCATGCACTAATATGTGCATTGTTTATGTTTGCAACTTGAGGACATCAAATTGTATTTAATGAACAGATTCCAACAAAATAGACAGTATTTTGAAGGTGGAGTCTGAGCTGTATCCTAAAGTTTGTAAAAGGCTACATAGGGAGAAGATGGGTAGTGGTAGATGGTTAGCTTGTTGGACTTTTGACACAAAGTTCAATGTGAAGAATAGTTTATAGAGCTTCATTATGGACCTAGCTAAAAGGATGTGCAGTTGTAGGAAATGGGACATCACTGTATCTCATGCTGCCATGCAATTTCATACATATTCTTCAACAAAGAGGCAACTAAGAAGTACACCAATGACTACTACAAAGTAAGCACATACATAGTTTGCTATGAGCCCATGATTGATCCAATAAATGGTCAACATATGTGGACCCCAACTGATCTCTCACTTGTGTAACTTTTCATAAAGAGAAGGCCACTAGGCAGGCCTAAGAAGAAGAGAGCCTTGGAGCCTAATGAACCAAGGAAGGGTCATAGCAAGGGTATAGGTATTGCTAAGAGATGCGAGTCATGTGGGAAGCTAGGCTACAACAAAAGAAGTTACAAATGTGAGGTTAGAGGAAATTCTTCACTACCTGGTGGCTTAAACCAAATGAGATTTAGACCAGAAAAGGTAAAACCTATCATCTGTCTACATGTTCTGAAATTTAGAGTTTTGATGTTAACTAAGTTGTATATGTTGCCTATAGACAATTGATAGGGCCCATGCTAGTGGATCAAGTGGAGGAGTGACCATCAATGAACCAAATCCCACAAGGGTACCAGCTAGCAACAATCCAACTAGCAACTAGCAAGCCAACCAACAGCCATCAAGTAGCAACCAGCAACCCACCAACCATCAATCCAACAACCATCAGTACACCACCCAATGTTACCACCTCCATTTCAAGCGGGAACACCTCTAATCCAAAGAAGAGAAGGGGACTGTCACAAATGAAACATTGTATCAAAAAAAGCATCGAGGTATAGAGAAGTATTGAGGTTTGTTGAAAGTTAATCATATGCGCATGGTCCGAGGGTATAAGCTGGTGGAGTGCTCTAGTGTCCACTTTTTTGTTTTTTTGTTTTTTTTTTTTTTTTTTTTGGTTGGTAATAGTGAATTTGAACATTTGTAATTGGCTAATATGGCCTATTTTTGGTTGTAATGATGGCTGGAGTATGGTTGAATTATGTAGATTTTGGTATTCCAATCACAGTGGAAGCTAAGTACAGTTAGTTGGTTGTTCTTGATATGACTGAATTTGTTTTTGTTGCCTAATAATGGCTGAATTGTTGGATTCTGTAAGTGCCTTAAACATGTTGTTTTTGGTATAGCAATCAGTTATTTTGTAGGAGTTTGTCAATGCCTTAAACTTTTGTGTGTTGGATAGAATCATGTATTGCCCCAAATGTGTAGTTGGATTTGTATGCTATCTATATATGTTGTACATTGTTGCTTGGTATCACATGGTTTGATAAAATTGGTAACTTAAGTTCAATCTACTACACACAATGAACAATTTAACTTCAATCGATTACACACCAATTTAACAATGACCAATCTAATTTCATTTCATTCATACTAAAATACAAGGTGATTGGAATACATAAAATAACAAAATATTCCACATTGCCAAATGGAAACACATTGACAAAAACCATGCCACACCTTGGCCCAATGCATGCTATTCTACTTCTTTTCTCTGCCTTAACCCTACCTAAAGCCACATTGATCAAAACATAGTACACCATAACCCACCCATCTAACCCACTAAAGCTAGAATCACACAAAGGTAGATCCCACATAGCACCAATATCAATATCAAGTACACTATCAAACACTTCTCCCTCTTCTTGCAGGTTAAAACCTCAGCCTAGAGTCTGAGAATAATCTGCCTCTGTTATAGGATAAACACCTTACCACGCTTACAAATCTCATCATCAACTCATTGAAAATTTTGCACTTTCGACCAACCTGAAATTTAACCCAAATTCAAACCAAATCAACATACACAATGTGCAAACAAAAAAACAAAAAATACTTCAAAACCAACATCAACCCAAAACAAAGTAAATGACTATAAAAAATAACTAATGAAGAAAAATAAAGAGAAATAGAAACAAAGAACCCCAATTTACCTAGTAATTGGGACACCCATAGAACCTTCTGCCTGGATTTTTCTCTGTCCAGGACACCACTAGAATGGGTTTAGCAGGGGAGGGGCAATAGCACATGCGTCGTGCTCTCCTCCTCAAGCATACCTCAGATGATGCCGAGCTTGATTCCATCCACCCTCCCTCTTTTTATTGCGGTTTGGTGTGAGTTCATATGGGTGATGTAGAGGCATAGCATGATTTAGGGTTCTTCAAGTGTGTCTGGGTAAGGGATATGTGAGGTAGTTGATGAGTGGGGTCACGTGTGGGGCTGAGTGGTGGGAAGTTGACATGGAATGGTCAGGTGTGGGTCACGTGAGTTTTAGGGTACATATAGGATTGGTTTAATATTATTTGAATGGGTGGACTTGACATGTAAGCGCTCTATCTGCCATGTAGGAGTTTTTTGTTAGTGGGTTGACGGCAGGGACCAAAATAGAATTGATTTTTTTTGTTTTTATGGACTAGAATAGTAGCAAAATCAAAATAGGGACCAAAATGGGAATCAGCCCAAAATGTAAGGAACAAAAGTATATTTTCACCTAAGTTCAACAAAACTTTATCTTCTTTCTTCACTAATTTTTTTTCCTATATATGGTGTGAAAGAGTCCAATCACATGCATATGGTATAAATTGTAATTTACTCTTAATAAAATAAGCTAAAGCTATCGTGAAAAATGTATAATAAAAAAAAATTATTCTACCCTTTGTTAACAATAGAAAAATATCTATCCTCTGATTAGATTGAAGGGAAGGAGGGAGAGTATAGTAGAGTTAGAAAAAAAATTAGTCTATTTTTTGCCAACTCTACTCTACTTTCCTCCATTTCCCCTCCTTCCCACCCCCTCAATCCAAACAGGTCCATATATATATAGTCACAAAAAGTAGAGTAATGCTACAAACAACAATTTTCACAACAGCTAAATTGATAAGTTTTTATTGGTTCTAATCTGATCCACTATTGACATTTCTTTATCATTTAACACTAACAACTTGTCACTTTGAGAGTTATGAAATATTTTGTAAAAATTGTTGTAACTCTGAGGTGAGGTGGACTATCATTTTAAGGATGAGTAGTTTCAGTATATAGTTTAATAAAATCCAATAAAAAGGGGAAAAAAGAAAAGGAAGAAATATGTGATTTGAATCTTGGGACTGACGCAAAACTAGGTTAAATTTTGGACCTGGCCCAACACCAACCTAAAAATAATTAGACTAAATTACAAATTACACCACTAAAGTTTAGGAGTTTATACCTTGAAATTTTAGAATTTAGATTTTACCCCTTGATGTTCTATTTCGTTTGCATCAACAACTCCTCCATCCATAATTTCTACTAGTGTCACATAATCTTGCCACACGTATTTAATTTGTCAAATAAAATGATGCCATATCATTTTTGTAGCCTAAAAATAATTAAAAAATTAAAAATGTTATGACATAATAAAAACGACGTGACATCATTTTATTTGATGAATTAAACATGCGTGGTAAGTTTATGTGGCACTTAACAAAAAATATAGATGGAGGGGCTGCTGATACAAATGAAATAGAAATTTAGAGAATAAAATCCAAATTTTGAAATTTCAGGATGTAAAATCCAAACACCTTCGAACTTTAGGTGTGTAGTTTGCAATTTAGCCAAATAATTATTCAAAACCGACTTGATTAGAGTCAGGCTTGATTTCATTCATCCCAGATTCATGCCTATTTTCAAACTTATGATTACAAGAATTTTATATCTATTTAAAAAATAAAAATAAAACTTTTTATGATCCCTTACTTCATTCCTTTGTTTATCTTATGCTGTTACTTGTTAGTAACAAACCAACTTTGAATCAATAAAAGGGGAGTGAGAACAATTAGAAGAACACGTAAAGCATATCTTTTTGGATAATGTAAAGCATAATCGACAATGGTATTTAAGAACCCGGCCATATGATGCTGTAATCCAGTTTAAGTTTGTTACAAAAATGTTCAAGTTACCACCCAACGTGACCTTTGAGTCTCTCAAAATGGAGCTCATGCAAATACCCCAAACCGATCTCTTGAGGATGGCTGTTGCTCTAGTTTTGGTTGCCATTGCTGCCTATTTTCATTACAACAAGAAACCCAAAGGTGTGAGTATGCATCTTCTCATGTGTATTTGGGCATATACATTATTTAATTATTATTAATAATGAATTAGTTTGTACATGCATATATCTACAGGTGCATCTTTAAAACGAATAACTATGGAGTTGTTTGAGAGAATATTTAATTATGTGTTTGGTAATGCATTGTCATCTGTTTGTAACTGTCTTAAATGGATGGTAAGACATTGATTGAATATAATAATAATAATAATGAATCTTTAGAATGTTATTGGTATATAGTAACAACTAACAACTATGCAAGGTTCAAATGGTGGAGTGGTCATATCTAGTCTAGTTTAAAAATGGGTATTGTTATAATGTTAAGGTTTTCATAATGTGGTTTTGCTTCCAAATTTTCCCTTCCTATCTCTCGCTTACTTTAACATGAAAAATATCCAATTAAGGGTCAAAATCAGCGAATACCAGAGATTAAATTAGCCAATTTAAAAACTCAACAACTAAAGTAGTCATCATTTCGCCAAGGGATGAGCAATGCCCCACCAATACTACTTTAGTATCTACCCTTTATAGCTTGCCAACTCAACGGTTTTGACAAATTTTGTGGGGGAAAAAAAAGGTGAGGTCATTACTGCCCACCAACACTACTTTAGTATCTCCCATTTTATAGCTCACGAATTCAACAGTTTTGACCATTTAGGTGGGTAAAAAAAAAAAGGTTACGCACTGACTCACTCTATAGACTTATTGCTGATGCCCTCTCCCTGAGGTCAAAATTTGCTTTAAAATGAAAAAAGAAAAAGAGTTGTCATTTCATTTCTTCCCTGTTAAGAAAAGAAAGTGACATGGAAATCCCCATGTAAAGTGATCAAGATTTTCTGATTAAAATAACTTTCTATATGTTTTTCTTCTTTCATTAAACTCTATATGTATGCCCACCAAAAACACAAATCTTGGGAGTTCGAAATTCATTTATAGGTGCGCGATTCTATACATTTTGGTTTTCGAATCTTGGAAGCATGATAAACATGTAAAGATCATAGGATTTAATTGTGAGTTTGACAAAATCTTGATTAAGTGAAAGATTTTTTTATTTATTTGCTGAATTAGTGAAAGATCATTAAATGACATAATATTAATAAAGACACCAACCTTTACTTTAACTTAATCTAAATAGGATAAAACATAAGTACAGTACTTAGGTACTATTTCTTAGATTCTCCTCTTAAAATTCAGCCATGTGGCTTTTTTCTCATGAGATGGAAGTGTATTTTTAGTTAAATACTGTCACATGGCTGAATTTTAAAAAAATAACCTAAGTAACAGCACCTAAGTACTGTACTTAAGTTTTGCCCATCCAAATATATGCATACACAAAATATTAATCATAAATGACCCTTGCATTAAGTAATTTTAATTATTGAAAATTAATGTTGGTCCTGATATTTAATTATAAAGAGAAAATATATTTTATCACGCAAAACAATCAGTTTCCTTGATGTTGGTTTAATTTCTAATGAACTGAGCATTTTCATCATATGTTGCAAATTGAATTCTTGTTTGCCTGCAAAAAATGACTACTTGGAGTGATGTCTTTTCAGGTTCCTTAAATCCTGAGAAGTTTATAGACTTCAAACTTGTTAAGAAAACTCAGTTAAGCCACAATACTGCAAAGTTTAAATTTGCTCTTCCTAAACCTACTTCAGTATTGGGTCTTCCAGTTGGACAACATATAATTTGCAGGTTCAAGTAGCTCACTTTATTAGTATCTTTAATTTAAGAATGGTAGTTTTCTTATTAGCCAAAACTAAAGTAATTACTTTCTATGATATTGCTTTATTGACTGATTGATAATGTAGCCAAAAGTATTAATCTATCTCTTGCCATTCTTCCTACTATCCCTTATTAGAAATTTTTATATTCTACCTCTGCAATCGTACAGAACACAATTAGAGATGGCAATGGGGCGGGGTAGGGCCGAAGGATAGGGTCTTCGTCCCGCCCCGTATGGTTTTGTCTTACCCCATCCCCGCCTCACCCCATCCCGCATGATGAAGAAAACTTTCTCACTCCATCCCCGCCCCTTGGGGCCCCACAAAGCCCCACCCCAATCCGTAAAACTCTACTTTCTATTAATTTGCTTTATAACTAGTACAATTTTTTTAATGAAACCTATTTCATTAATAAAAATATACTTGAAATCACAACTAAATTTATCCCATCAAATCAAATCAATTTTTAGAAAAAAAAAATTGAATAATATATCCAATTGTTTAACAAAACAATCACAAAAAAAAAAAAAAAAAAAAAAAAAAACCTCATAGTATAACACATAAACAAAATAAAAGCAGAGAACCACATTAGGTAGAATAAAATAGGCTAATATTGATATATTTGCTTAAATAATAGAGTTTTAGGGTATGAAAAACTTACAATTATAACCTTAGCAACGCGGGGCGAAGTGGGGTCGGGGAGGGGCAGGGCGAGGTGAGTTAAAAGGTCTAAACCCATCCCTACCCTGCCCCGTGGTGCGAGGCTAAAATCTTGCCCCATTCCCGCCCCACCACCTTTGCGGGGTAGGAAAAACCCTTGTAGAGCGAAGCGGGGAGGGGCGGGTTAAGTGGGACGGGGCAAAATTGCCATCCCTAAACACAATGCACTTAATCTACTTTGTCTTCTACATAACTTTGGTGTTTTTATTCATGTGCATATGTACTGCAAAGTTCTATAAGGTTCTGAAACCATCTTGAAATATAGATAACTATTTTGAAAACTCAAAACTTTGAATTAAGCATTTCCTAGTGCATGCACGCACCAAGATTTTGATGCATGATACCAATGCCTTCTTACTCCCTAAGATGACTTGATCTTCCATTTTGTGAATTGTTCCAGTTAGTCATTCGGAATTTGATTGTTTAAAACAGAATTTCCAACTTTCTTTAAGTTGCTTTAATCAAACCATAAACTCGAATCCCACCACTAAGGAATTCCTCAATATTTATTATCTTTATGTGGTTATGGAGACCTAGTTGATGGCATAAGCGACAAATATCAGAAAACAATGTGCTTTCCATTTTGTTAAGCAGGGGAATAGATAGTCAAGGTGAAGAAGTGATTAGACCGTATACCCCAGTCACTTTGGACTCTCATGTTGGTTACTTCGAACTGGTTGTTAAGGTATATCCTATCTCCCTTTCATATTAACACATCTTTGACCACTCCATTCTGATTTTTGAGCTATCAGTCTGAACTCAGTTTCTCATTTTGATTTTTCTCATATAAAAGATGTATCCTAAGGGAAGGATGTCCCACCATTTCAGAGAGATGCGCGAAGGTGATTACTTGCCTGTTCAGGGCCCCAAGGTACATGCTCTATTTTTTGAGATAATCACATTCACATGTTAGGCTTTGTAACATGGATGCACACGTTAATGTTAGTTTCCAATACAGATATAGTGTTAGACATGGAAATATCAATCAATTGCTCATAATTGTTTTTAGTGTACCTGAGTTGGTATTTTGAAGTTAATAAACTCCGGTTATCCTTCCTTAAAAAAATCAAGTACAATGTTTTTATAAAAAGAAAAAAATCAAGTACAATGTTGGTTGAGGGAACTATGTTTTGGATTTCACTTTATAATATTGAGTCGTAGCTAAAATAACGGAGTTCAAGGAAGTTGTAGTTTGAGCATAGGAATCAGCATTTCTAGTTATGAAATATCATGCAGTGAAATTCTAATTTAGTTTTCGTGGAAAATATCTTCCAATCACAATATTGAAATTGAAACCCTCCATTCATTGTTTGCATTCTAAATTCATTGATAAAACCATTTAAGATTTTATACTCAAGTAATTTCACTTCCAATTGCATGATTGAATTTTGTGCCCTACACGTTAATGATTATGATAATTTTTTAAAACCTATGAACCAATAAACTGGCTAACACAGTATTGCTTGTTCCCTTCAGCAGCCAACAAGATTCAACTTTTATCTTCAAATATCATTTATTTCGTTATTCTTATCACCAAAACATTGTAGAAGATTAGTTGTTCATCTACAGTAATGGATTGGATGATACCCCTTTTGGGTGGCCATTATCTAGAAGCCTTTAATCTTAAAGCTAGTATTGAAGCTTTAAATTTATGTCTACATCAGTTGGGATTTGGGAGTAAACATGATTGCATTTATATTCATTAGAGCCAAACTTTCTAAATTTTCTTTATTTGAGTATTTTCTGTATTATACTTTCATATTTAAGGGGCGTTTAATATACAAACCTGGCCAAGCTCGAGCTTTTGGAATGCTTGCCGGTGGCTCTGGCATAACCCCAATGTTTCAGGTACATACATGTGCATTTAAAAAGCTGGAACTTCTTCTTGTTTATTGCCTTTATTGTTATCTTTACCATTATCTTGCATTTGAATGATTTTAAGGATCTTATATCTACTTCTTTCTTTATTTTTTTTTATTTTTTGTTCCAGCTCACTAGAGCCATTCTAGAAAACCCAAAAGATAAGACCAATGTTCATCTAATTTATGCCAATGTCACATTGGAGGACATTCTGTTGAAGGTAATTTAATTGCTTCACTCTTCTTCTTTTTTCTTTTTCTGGTATGATTTAGAAAATTTAGTTCAACCAAACAGACAATCACTTATAAGCCCTATGAAGCAGGACACACAAAACAGAAGAAACATAATAAAATAAAGCACATTACAGAGACACACACACAGACAGAGAGATCAACAGAATCAAACGACATCTGATGGGAACATCAATAGAAATGCCTCATCTTTGACAGAATCTGTGCTTCATTCTTAAGTCTTTAGTCTTCCAATAAGCAGCTCAACCTCAGATTAGCAACAGCAACTGTGTCTGGAGCCTCTTCATCTTTGCACACTTGCATATGATTCATTGAGTTCCCTTCCCTCCAAATATGATATGTAAGTCTTGCCAAGCTAGTTTCAACAACATAATAAAAAGCCAGACCCTTCCAAGCCTTCAATGTCCAATCGAGCTCAGCTTCCCAATCTGTTATTTTGCCTATCACTGGAACAGTTTGCAGTAGCATCTGGATCATTCTAGGAAACGTGCATTCTGAAAAAAAAAAGTGACTTTTGCTTTCCATAGATAAAAACCTTACAAAACTAGCAACAACATTACAGCCCCTTGAATTAATCTGTCTTTAGTGGAGAACCTATTTTTAACAGTTAACAAGGCAATGAAAGAGTGCCTTGTAATAGCTGTAGGAAACCGGATGATTCTCCTTTAAAGAACTATAGGAAGTGAACCTTTAATTATATTTCAAGTAGCTGAACAGTTTTAAACTCCTGATTTGAGGCTTTGCAAGTAACTGAATCTTCCTAATTCAAACAAAACGGCCTAAACATTTGCTTTTGTATATCAACCAAAGCTTCAGCACTAGCAGGTTGGCAGTGCCTGTCGCAAGCAAAAACTCTTAGGGCACTAGGATTCAAGTGGCTAGCTAAATCATATATTATTCTTTGACCATATTTTTGCATAAGAGGTCCATCTGGGTTCCAATTAACATCCAATTGAAGAAAAAAAAAAAGTTGACTTTCCACTGCCAATTTGATGCTTTAGATATTGCCTTGCCACCTCTTTAATCTAGAAGAAAAACAAAGCTTCACACATCAATACAAAACTTCTTCATATTCTCTACGTGGCCTCAAAAGTAATGGCTTATTTGAATTTGAGGGGAGGTCATGAGACCTTGTGCTTCCCTTTAGTTTTATTTTTTATTTTTTATTTTTTTAAGTTGCATGAATTAGCTTTAGCATATTTGGACAAATTGTATACAATATGAAGAAATAATCCATGTTTTGACAGTGAGTCTACCAAGATTTGGCTTGTTCAGCTTAACTACATGAATAAATAACAGTATGAAATCTCCAAGTCCTGATCCTTTTTCTGCAGATGCTATTTTGCTTAGCTAGGAAAAAAAAAAAGAGATGTCTCTCTCTCTCTCTCTCTCTCTCTCACAAGATTTTCACTCAATTTTCAACTGCAAATCATTACTTATTATGAAAATCTTCAAACTCTTATTTTCTTTTGATGTGTCAATGTCATTGATGCGAATGCATTTGTTATGGACTTTTTGCAGGAAGAGCTAGATGCCTTTGCTAAAAAATTCCCTAACCAATTCAAAGTCTATTACGTGTTGAATCAGGTCAATTCCTTTGCTTCAACCTTTATTTATTTTTATTTTTTTGGAGCTTATTTTAAAAACACTGATAAAAGATATCCCTTGGTGTATGTATGTATCAGTGTATGTCTACAGACACACGTTTTGAAATGTGCATATGAACATATATGATAGTACTGAATCAAGAAATAATCAGTAATATGTGTTTGAGACTTTTAAGCCTTGTGTCAAAATAACTTAGTATCAAAATGTTTTATCACTGATGCTCACTCTATCCATGATTACCAGCCTCCTTTCGCATGGAATGGTGGCAGTGGGTTTATATCCAAGGAAATCATTCAAAGCCATTGCCCGGCACCAGCCTCAGATATACAGGTTGGTTTCCAAAATTTTAATTTGTTTTAAAGCAAATTGGCAAAAAGTTACTTGGTTTAGTTGAGTCACAATATATTTTTTTTTTTGCTCACTCAGCTAGTACTAATTATTTTGCAGATACTGAGGTGCGGTCCACCAGCCATGAACAAGGCTATGAAAGCTCACCTTGATGCACTTGGATACCAATCTGAGATGCAGTTCGAGTTCTGATTTACTATTGTTTATAATTTTCGTTTTATTTGCTTCATATGTTCTTTATGTATAGTTGGCTGTTAACTCGAGCAAAGCATGAACATCATATAAGAAAAAATTTACTATGAATGTTGTAGTGTTAAAATCAAACACTTTGAGTCAAACACTTTTTGAGTCTAAACTTTGACCAATGATCAGGTTATTCTTGGGATCCCTCATTGACATTCTATGGAGGAACATGCGTTGCACAATTTCGAGTGGCAGACATGTACTCATTTAATTTGAATTTTCATAAGACAGCCTCACTTAAGAAAGGGATTACAAATTATCAGACAAGTCCTTGATTTACATTTTTGGTGTATATACACTATGATAAATAAGTTTTAACATGTGCATTTTAATTGACTCGGACATTTTTGAGTGGCAGGCATGTCAATCATTTAATTTGAATTTTCATAAGACAAATTGACTATGAATTGAAACTTAAGAAGGAGATTACACATTACCAGACAAGTCCTTGAATTACATTTCTGTTTATATATACTGTGATAAATGAGTTTTAACCTGCACACTTTAATCGACTGAGACTTTGCATATCAACGAGCCTTGGACTAAAAATTGTGCAACGACAAGGAGACTCATGATAAGGGAGATTCAAGTGGAATTTTTCTAAAACTTACAATTTGTGTGTGTGTGTGTGCACACCTGAGGCACAGAGATCATGTTTTGCTTTAGCATATAATTACATTGAACTTTTCATCCCTGATTCTCTCAAAATTTTAATTGTTTGATAACCTGAACTTTCAGCACAATGCTTAGAGAGGAAGAGTATCATTATAGTCAACAATTTCACCCTCTTCCTCCTCAGGTATCTCAGTTCTCTCCCCGATTATACCTTCTATCCTAGTAAAATAAGACAATTCATTATTGTCATCACCTTCATTCTTGTCTTCATCTACACCATTATCATCTTCATCATCATCTTCATCATGGGATTTGTTAACCACAGCCTTGTTGCCACCTTCAGCATCTTTTCCCACAGGTGAAGATTTCTCTTCAACCACCTCACTCTCACACCCACTTTCTTTAACTATCACTGAAGGAAATTTTAGAGGTTTATCAGGCCAATCGGTGAAGAAAGAGTTCATCACCATGAACCTAAAAATCTGCAATAGGTGGCTTTTATCTCTCCTTACATCTGCACTGAGAAGCTTCTGCAGTAATGTTGGCTTTTTCTTGTTCAAAGAAGGGGCATCAGATGAATCTTTGCCTGCAAGCTTCTGCTTCTTAGCAAACCGGTCTTTTTTTTCATATCTTCCTCTTTTATCAAACCTGTTTCGGAATCTCCCTTTCTTTGTAAATGGCATTCTGTTTTCTTCCCTTCTCTGCCCTTGTTTCTCCGACTCTGATAGATAGTGTAATGGTACCTCTGCAACTTCAACTCCCAATTCAGCTTGCTTTGCTAGAATCTCCTTGAGTTGCTGGAAACAAAATTTGTAACACATTAACAGAAATCAAAGTTTTTTTTTTTTTTTTTAATAAGAGAATTCAAATATTATTCATGATACAAAGTTTTAAAAATAATGAAAGAAAACATATTACCAGAATAATGCCAATGAGAAAATGAATTGTCAAGTAGGGAATGTCTTAGACATTTGTTTCTCTGTTTCTCTCTTTACTTTTTCCACTTATTCACCCTTTTTGGAATTTTTTTTCTTTTTTTTTTTTAATGTCTATACATTTTGTGAAAAAAAATAAACACTTCATTCCTTGCCTCTCCAATTAAATGGATTAAATTAACTTCAACAAAATAAGTGTGAGTTACCTATGGGTCCTCCATCTGTTCTGTTGAGACATTACTCTCCCTGGTAATGAATGGACCATATTTGTGCAAAGGTAATCCAGATTTTTTTTTTTTTTAATTCCAAAGTAATTTCTTTTTCTTTCTTTTTTTTTTTTACTTTCATTTAATAAAAATGAAAATTTGAATTTGGACTATTTATAAATTATCAATAGCATTAATCAATATAAACAACCTATATACACAACACATATGTGCATATATATGAGTCAGGTTTAAGTTAACCGAAGGAATAGCACAATCAGCTGGGATCACACCTTATGAAACAAAATTTGCTAGCTCAAATGTCCCCTTCCCCTGGGACAAAAAACTTAAGTTACATATGATAACTAATATCTGTATTAACTTTTGCATACCTAATGAGGCAGTAAGTTCTGCTTCTTCTTTTTTGGGAAAAGTGAGAAATAAGTCCTAAGTTTTTCCACACACACAGACAAGGGAAAAAACAAAAACAACATGGTAAGAATGTACTTCAAAGTGATTGGAACCTATCAAAGGAAACTACATGGTATCAATGTATCATCTCTTTTTTTTTTTAATAAGTGGCATCAATGTATCATCTTGTGAAACATAAAAAAAATAAAAAAATAAATTCTCTTAAGGAAGGTTATTGGGGTCTGAAAATATTGGTGGTTTCCAATAACTATAACATATTAAACAAACATAGCTAAAATCCATATAAATTTAAGTTACATCAAGTTACAACACTAGACAATATTAAACTTTGTCAATTATGTTCTCATTGTTTCTGATTATGCAGTGTATCTAGATGTTATGTTGAAAAGAGCTGTTTGGCAGGCAGGTAATTGAAATTTCTGCTTCTGATGTTGCGTTTCAAGTGGATGGCACTATCTAGTTATTATTCTCTCTCTTCTTTTCACAATTTTTTGAATATGTCAAACTTCAGTCATAGTCGTATTTTGGTTCTTTCTTTGTTTTCTTTTTGTCTTGGTGCTTCTATTGTGTACTAGGATTATGACCCTCTCATTCACCTATTTAATAATATTTTACATCTGAGGGGGTAAAACACCAGACTATAATCAAAGGGAAGGAAAAGTAGGAGGAACTAAATAGGAAAGGGAACTACCTTTTCTTCATGAGTCTAATTGACCATAAAAGGAAAAATAAGAGAAAGTAAATGTTGAACCCAAATAGATTAAAATAATTTATCGAATACACTGTTTCACATTCCTTTCTTTCCATCCACTTGGTGGAATAGCAAGGAACAGAATCCTTTTTTACCCTCTTCAATTTCTATCAAGGCAAGGTAAACACCCTTCTCTCACCTTCCACTTCCAAGTGAGAAACATGGAGAAAAAAGGGGAAAAGAATTTAAATTTGTAGATACAATTCTTTTGAATTTAGCAGAGTACAAAACTACAGATCTCCATTTCTTTATTTTCCTTTGTCCATTCACTGTCCATAGTTGAATATTTTTCTCTTTTACATGTACAAGTAACAAGAACTGCCTTATAAGTTGGCTAATGTATTGTAAGATCGACTTAAAGGATTTCTTAATTTCCAGTAATATCATATCACATGTACCTGTAGGAAAAATATATATGAAAAGGAAATTATTGTACCTCTCTTCGCAGTTTGGCCTCTCTAGCAATACCCTCAGCATCTGCTAGCTTCTGACCCTGCTTCTGCAGGTGGTAAATTCAATGTCAGAAATCTTCATCAGATGAAAAAAATATAGCAGGAAGGTACTGCAATAAATTAGACCTTCTCTACGGTGGCTTTTGATGGGTAGTTCTTCCGACGTGCTTCACACCAATGTTGGATTTCTTGTTCCGTGTAGGTCAAAGAAAGAGATCTTTTCATTTTAAAAATGACAGAAGACACATCCATGCACATCAAAATAGTAACAAGTTAGGCACTTTAAAAAATAAAAATAAAAGGAAAAGAGGGAACTAGCATATGAGAATGTCAAAGAGGCGGTGTGCAAAATATAGAGCTAATAAGCATACAAAGCCAGTTCATAGGAGATAAAATAACAGACTGCAGTATCCAAACTGGAACACAAAGGAACATATTACATTTTAAACTTTTTTTAGGACCACAACAACCATTTACACAGAATATCTGAAAATTCTAGCATCTCTGCATGCAATAAAAAAATTTACTCTTGAATTTGAAAGTTATACTTTACCATATGGCGAGATCAAGCAGCTATTACCTCTTCTGACCCCTGGCTTGGTTGTTGGAATTAACGTGACCAAACTTTCCTGCCTTCTCCTTGCTAAACCCTGGTTGTGATTGAGGGGTGTCAAATGAAAACTCAATGATATACTTAGTAATATGTGAGAGAGAGAGAGAGAGAGAGGAGGCACACTGCCTTCTAAACCACATCACTTCTATGCCTACTAAATCAATTATTCCAATAAAAAGACAATGATTCTTCCATATAAAATTTTGCACAAAGCTGAAGACCAAATAAAAAAGGCTACCCTAGGTTTGCCAAATGCCTTTCAATGGGGAAAAAAAATCACTTCCCCTCCTTAACACCCTACTGAATGTTCTGGCCTCAAAATCACAATTCCAGCCATAACATCATATTGTCACCAACCCTGCAGAATTGAAAGTGTATAGCAAGTCCAGGGAAAAAAAACTATTAGCTTCAAGTTCCAATCTTGGACCGCTTAATATCCTAGCACATCTATATAACAGCTTGGATGTCATAAGGGCTCTTTGCATGCTGTTGGTAAGTTTCTAATAGAGGCTATTCCGATGAATCTATGTAATGCTAAATGCTAATAACAAGAACTTACTGTCTTGAGTGTATTCAAGTTATAACTTACACCTCTTAAGAAGGCATGAAAACTTTAACCTTTTTTTTTTGTGGGGGGCAGGAAGGGAGAGGCATGTGGAGGTGTGTTTGAGGAAATTTAAACATACCAGCGAGGTATAAAAGCACAAACCTTTCCCCTTGTGTTCGTTAGGAAACCCTCTCTTTGCATTTTTCATACGATGAAACTGAGACTTCTGAAATCTAAATAAATTAAATTGATTGTAAATTGTAAGCAACCAGCTCAAATCTTTGAATAAAAAGATGGAAACAAAATTAATCCAAAAAAAGAAAAGGCATACCCCCCTCGCAACTGCCCTCCTTTTGGATTCATAGTGTAGTTTTTGTTTGGTGAATCTTGCCTGTTGGAGCTTGGGTTATCAATCCCACCATTATTAACAAGATTCCCCTGAAATAATTGATTAAAAAAAAAAAAAAAGTGTCAATTACAAGCACCACAGATCATTTAACATAGGGTACACATTAATTATTTTGGAAAATGATATCACAGAAAATTATTCTTCACAACAACAACAATACTGAGGGCAAGATAAAGCTACCTGCGGTTGAACTGAACAATGATTAGGCAGTGCAGGTAAGTTCCCTCCTTGCAATTGCTGAGCTGCAAAAGGCGATGGTTTTAATGCATTTGCATTTGCCGTAGGTGGAACCAAGTTTTGCTGATTCTGATTAACTTGCTGCCTGACCTGATTACAATGACCAAGACCAAACTGCGAATTTGCGAAAAAGGTGGGATTTTGAGGAACTGTGGCCCGAGGTGCTTGATTCGGAACACCCATGTATGGAGGACAAAAAGGGATACCATAAGAAACAACTTGAGAAGAATTTGGCATTTGCAAGGTGGGCATAAATTGGTTCATATTTTGCAACATATTGGGCATACAAAACTGCCCATTTGGAAAACCCATGTTTTGATTGAGCTGTTGGTTTGAATTCTGCATATTATGCACAAAAGCAGGCTGAGAAACATTGACTTGGTTCGGATTCTGCGCCATATTGCAGAATTGCCCATTAACCGGAAACCCTTGAACCGGGTTCATATTGCTTACATTGTTTTGTGGACTGAACCCCACATGGGACTGACCCGGTTGAGAACCCAAATGGGGCATACCCAGATGAGAATTTTGCAAAGGTGGGTTCATGAAACCAGGTCGATTTATGGAAGGCCTCATATTGGAATTATTGAAAGGGACTTGAACTTGAGGATTGTTGTTCATGCCAAACTGGGGTCGAAATTTCGTGGTGTTTTTTTGCACTAAATTAGATGAATTTGCATTTGAATGAGTAGGTGGCATAACCTGAAGAGTGAACAAAATAAAAACAACAGGAAGAAAGAAAGCTTCAAATTAGAATGAAGTATTTATTTCACAGAAACTGTAGAGAGAGAGAGAGAGAGAGAGAGAGAGAGAGAGAGAGAGAGTGTGTGTTACCTGTTGAGAAGGTGGAGCAGTGGAGGAATTAGGTTGCTGAGGAAAGGAATTGTAGAGAGGTCGCATGTTTGAGCATGGAGTTGCAGAAAGAGGTCAAGGAGTAGGGTTTAACGTTTAGCTAAGGGTTTTGAATTTTTTTTTTTTTTTTTTTTCCTGTTTTTGTTTTTGTTTTTGTATTTTTGAATTTTTTTTTCCCTTTTTCTTTTGGGTTCTGTCTTCTTTTCCCAATTTCCCCGGTGGTGGGTGCGCTTTCGACTTTCGGGTACTCGTACGGGCTGAAAACCAAACTGGGTCGGTTGGTCCGAGTCCGTTGCAAGAATAGGGGGAGTAATTTGCCGTGGTTCGCCCAAAAAAACATATACCGTCAAAATTGACACTTTATTACCTTGAAGTAAATTCCGTTTGTATCTTATTGCTCACATCTATTAAAAATAAAGGTAAATTTATATTTTTGTTACCTTTTTATGTTTGGTAACTATTTTTTTTTCTTATTTTTTGTTTTCAAAAATAATTTTCTATTTTTGAGATTAAAAAACTTGTTTAAGATTCCAAAATGAACAAAAAACAAAAACTATTCTTAAAATTCAATTTGTGAAGGAAACTGAAAACATGCAAAGGCTGTTTCAGTTTCTAATTTTCAAAAGTCAATAAAAACACGCATTTAATTTAATAAATTATCTTATTTAATGAGTTAACATAAGAGTTCAAATCCTAGTAACAATATATTTTAGTATTTTCTTTTTTTTTTTCAAAAAAATTTTTTCAAAAAACTATATTTTTAATTTCAACTAACCAAACATGTTTTTTATTTTAAAATTCAAGAAAAAAGAATTTTTTTTATATTCCCAAAAACAAGTTTTTGAAAATATAAAACAAAAATTGTTACCAAACATAACCTAAAAAATCAAGGGAAAAGAAAATCTAAAAGCTAGATTTTGTATAAATTAAAACCTAACTTTGATTTGCAAAGCCTTTTTTGGGCAAAATTTGCCAAATAGCATGTTTTTAGAAAAAAATAATAATAAAATAGCACATAGACGAAGTTAATTAGTTAAGTCAACTGTTTTTGGAACTCGAGTTTGTCAACCTCAAGTTTGGGCTAGAACACTGCTTGGAATTCGAATAGATTGTCATTATATATATATATATATATATATATATATATAAAAGAATATCTCTTGATAAATGTCAGGAACTTGTAAATATTATTACGTATATGGTGGATAACTCTCAAGAAAAGCCATCTAAACTCATAAGGATTTAAGTGATATCCATATGAATTTACAAGGCGTTGCTATCCAAAAGTAACAATAATTAATCATTATTATCTATCAATACCTCATTATTTATCATCAGACTAAGACACAATCGGTTTTTGGTGTACACAGGGATTAAATATCAGATCTCTTATTCAACTATTAAAGATTTTACCAATTGAGCAAACTGGAACCCACGACAAAGGAGTTGATTGAGTCATTTTAAAACGATCAAATATAAAAATATTAAATGCCACCAATTAAAAGGTCAGGCCCTAGTTTGGACCCTTGTTCGTTACACTTTGATTGTGTTTGACTAAGTTAAGTTTAATTGAAGATCAACCAAGCTCAAAAAGACACCTGAACTGCTGAACACCAAATTTAATGATTTTATGATCAATTACATGTTCCAACTTCCAAGATATGCTAAAGTTGAATTGGTTTGATCAATATTTGATTGAAAATGCAACCGTTTGATTAGGTTAAATCGATGTCCATATGAAAGAATTAACTACTCATGCACTAGGATTGAACTAAACCGAATAAGACATCTGAAAATCATCTAAAAATTTCCCACACATTTGTTATTTCTTCTAAGTGCTACCATGTTTGACTATCAGATTACCTGTTATCAAACAATGTTGAGTTGACACAAATGAGATGTAATTAGAAATATCTTGATCCAAGAATCAATTTGGATGGCTTTGAGCATGGAAATTCAACACAGTTAGACAGAACTCACAAAAATACGAAAATTGAGATTTTGGAGCAAAACATGATCAAAGGACACATTTGGGACACGTTTTCATGTAATAATTTTCCAAATAGTTGAGTGTTGGACTTTGTAGAGCCTAGTTGTGTTTGATTCGGATTATAACCCAACCCGAAATAATATTGCTATGGTTTTTAATGAGAAATTTTCTGAGATTTAGTCCATGGAGTAGAGACTTGAGCCAATAGGTCCATGCTCGGAGGTCTGGGGGCAATGCCCCTGGGAAAATTTTTTTGCCTGTTTTGTAGTCCATTTTGAATCTTGTGCGCAGGATAGAAAAATTGTTGTTTTGGAGATTAGGGTTTTATGTTGTTTTGAGATAGAAAACTGTATTACCGCATCTTGTATTTTTTCCTGAGAATAGTTAAATTCCTGCAACTCTGTGAACATAGGCAAATTGCCGAATCACATTAATACTACCTTATGTGTGATTATTTTTCTTAGGCGTATATTTTTCTCTATTTTTTGCATCTCACAAATTTGAGAATTTCGTGTATATTCCAATCATTAAGCTTAACCTTGATATGATTAGAAATTGGCATTGCATCCTCTCCTACAGTCCCTACGTATATTTATTTATAACATCGACAAAAGTATTTCTACCGTATTTGCAAGATGTAGGCACATGTTAATCCATCAAATTTGAGGCATGCGCATAAGGGAAAAAATATATAAGGCCAAAATGCAAAACTTACCCTTTAAGTTTCACTTTTTGTCAAGTTTGACTTTTATCATTTCAGTCCTCTAAGTTTTAATTATACTCAATTCAGTCCTTCACTTACTTTCCGTTAAATTGTACCATTAAATTATCCAAAACAACACTGTTTTACACACTCAGTTAATATTTAATTTTTTTTAATTTCTGAATTTTAGAAAAAAAATTTATTTAAATAAATTTAAAAACAAAAACAAAAAATACTAAACCCAAACGGTAGGGACCGAGAGGAAGAGAGATTGAGAGGGAGAAAGGGAGAAAGAGGGACAGAGAGGAAGACAGTGGCTGGGCTCCGTCCAGTGGTGTCCTCAGCTTCACTCCATCGCTTCAGCAAGCAGCTCTAGCCATTAATTGTGGCTGGGGTTCACTAAAAAGGAGTAGACTTGGGTTTCCCTAAACCCTATTACTTGTTGTTTGTTTCCTGAACATTTTTATATCTGGTAATTAGATGTTTCAGAAATTAAACCCCAGTAAACCACAAATTTTTCACTTTGCTAACCCTTGCTTGTTATATTTCTGATAGATTCAGTACGTAGAGGGCCAGTTACTGAAGAATAAGCCTTGATATAATTTTCTCGTGTTTGAAATTTTGGTTTGAGGAAGCTTATTCTCATGAATGAAGACAGTTGTATTGGCAGGGAAGGATCACGGTTGCAATTATCTTGGATATCTCAATAGTCTGAATTTTGACCAAAAAGAGTAGGCATATTGATTTTTGTTGCTGCTATACTTCTTTTCTTTACTTTTTTTTTAATTAATTTTTTTATGGGGAGCGACATGAGGGAAGATGTAATCATTCTTGATTTGAACCGAGAACCTTTCTACCAGCCTCACGTTTCAGAAGCAAAGTTGGCAAAGGCAAAACTAGTAGAACTGGGAGCACGTATTTGATAGCTAAGGCACTAGGATTGGATTCTGATAACAAGAAGGAAGCAAGTGGTAGTGGCCGGAGTCGCCTCCTGAAGCGGCAGAATGAAGCTGAGGACACCACTGGACGGAGCCCAGCCACTCTCTTCCTCTCAGTCCCTCTCTCCCTTTCTCCCTCTCAATCTCTCTTCCTCTCTGTCTCTACCATTTGGGTTAAGTTTTTATTTTTATTTTTTTTAATTTATTTAAATAAACGTTTTCTATAAATTTCAGAAATTAAAAAATAAATAAATAAATATTAACTAAAGTGTAAAGTAGAGTCATTTTGGCTAACTTTTAACGGATAGTAAACGAAGGATTGAATTGAGTATAATTGAAACTTAGAGGACTGAAATGACAAAAGTCAAACTTAGAAGACTGAAACGATAAAAGATAAAAATTAGAAGGTGAGTTTTGCATTTTGACCAAAATTTAAATATCTAGCATGATGCACGAAGTCATTACATAAAAGCAAACAAGTAGCCAAACCAAAAAGCAGTACAAACTGCTAAAGCTATTACATGTCCAAATGGTTTGTAAATTTAAAGGGGAGGGGGGCAAAAGAAAATGGAATTGGCATAAGATGCATCATGGCTCAATGACCCCTCCTATGGATCCAGACAACACATCTGAGGTCAAGGCTGTTGTTTTGCTATCCCTATCCCCACCAGCCTCAGCATCATAGGACTCCTCCGGGTCTCCCACGTTAAGGTCCTATGAAAGCCGGGTCAACTCAAACTTCAGACTCCAACCCATATAGAGAGTAAGATTTTGTATGTGGAAACCGATCTTAATTTAGCCTGTTAAGTATCCATCACAATTCCATAATTTTGAGACTATGATTTTATTATTGTTGTTGTTCTAATATTCAACATACACTATTTCGAAAGATTACCCACATGAGACAAAAACATGAATCACCTAACACTGTTCTTGCCAATCGCCTCCATTGCTACAAATGGCTCAACTTTTCACTATACTACAAAATGCAATCACAAACAAAACAGTTGCCTCACCCCTCCCTCAGCTTTCCCCAAATTTCAACACAAGCACGTCCAAAATGAGAAACGCCAACAGTAAAAAGTGCATTGTGAATGATTTTTTTTTCTTTTCTTTTTTTGGGTCTGTCATGTATGTTAAATGTGTCCAAGGTATGGTTTTGGAACCTCGACTGTGCAATCACTCCAACCTAGAATTTTCAAATTAAATAATTAAAACACAAAAAAAAAAAAAAAAAAAATGTCAGTTTATTTGTGAAGTTGTCAATCCATCTTAATTTCTTTTGATTATTGTTGCATGAATAAGAAAGT
Organism: Quercus lobata; assembly: GCF_001633185.2. Classification (NCBI taxonomy): domain Eukaryota; kingdom Viridiplantae; phylum Streptophyta; class Magnoliopsida; order Fagales; family Fagaceae; genus Quercus; species Quercus lobata. Next base: position 50,389,517 of record NC_044907.1, read on the forward strand.
GATTGTTAATGAAAGCATCTCTCACCTAGAAGCAGAGGCCACCCTAACCCATGTATTATAGATCCCATAATCTTTCACCCTATAAAAATACAATAAACATCATAATTACCAAAAATGGAGAAGATAAAATTATAAGACACTCAAGTGATAATAACTTCATTGATATATGACATTCAAATAAATCTTACCATTGTAAATTTTGCTCCAACTGATACTTATTAATTTTGAGCAATGATAGTAATATAAGTTTTCAATGGAGGATCCCATGAAGCAATCTAAGATTCTAAAGTATAAACAATGATACAAAGCCATTGACTAGGGCAAGCATGGTAGCCATCCCCTGTCCAAACCACGGTGGAATCAGTTTTAGGAAGCCCCATGCCCTTTGGGTACAAGGGAACTCTACTTACCATTGGTCAGTAGCAATTCTTAAGTATTGAAATTAATGTGGATGGCACAAAATTTGCAAGACCAAATTTGCTTTAGAAAATAGGTTCCAGTTAAGCTGTGGGATTTCAATTCGAATTAAAAAAATAAAAAATAAATAAAAATAAATAAATAAATAAATAAAAACCTAAATTGTTATTTTTTAACTAATAACCTCCAATTCATGGTTCTTTTCAGAGTTGGTGAAAGTGTGAGGCACACCTAAGTGCAAGTGCAAAGGCTTCTTGGAGCCTAAGCACATAGCACAAGCACTTCTTTTTGAAATAAAGCACACATTTTCAAAACATAATGTATAATAACTTCTAATAAAAAGATTCATAATCTATACTACTATAAAAGAGTAACCAGATTTGGTCTCATCTTTTGATTTTCCTAACAAATGTTCTTGCAAAATCAAGAGACGTTAAAAACTTCTTTTTTTGGGATAGGTAATAAGGGTAGTATTATTGATAAAAGATAAAGAAAGGAGAATTCAAGGTGATCAGGATGATGAACACGGGTAAACAACAACCAAAAACATAGAAACCAAGAAACTATTCTAAGAGAAGAAAGAAACTCTCTAATAGAAGAGAACAAACCTAAAATAGTAAAATAACACAATTTTAAAATTCAAGAAGTTTAAGTTGCAAACTTATCTCCTACATTTGGCATAGTTTTATATATCAATTAACTTCCTCTTTCCCCTTCTCCATAAGTAACTATTTCTTTGTCATTTCCCACTAAATCAAGAAATCAATATATTTAGACTATCAATTCAAATGGTTAGTCTTATGCAATTGCATTAAAGTTGCAGGTTCAAATCCTCCGCATAGGCTAGTTTAACTTCTTAAAATTTCTATGTAGTATTTTTCCAACAATTATTAATGGACGATATGACAGTCAAGTTATCAACTAATCATATAAAATTTAAACAAAGCATTTTGTATAATTCTCTTGCCCTTTACAAAAGATACGCAACCATGACTTTTGATTGCCATGACCACAGTTACATACACGGTTGAGTCAAAATATACCAAAGCAAAGAACAAAAGGTACAATAATAGTAAGTAGTGACTCTTATGTCTAACATAAGCAATGCAAGGCCATCCTAAAGTAAATATTAATCATGCATTTTGGTTTGGAATATTGCGCTTCACGCTTTAAGCATGCTTTGACCAACAATGTACCAAATGGCACACAACTATGTCATTTTATAAGAAGTAACAAAAGATTTTATATTTAGTTTTTTTATTAGATATAAGAAGTAATGAAAGGTACGTGCACATATACAGTAAAATAACCACAAAAAATATATATATACACACATTTTAAATATCAAAAGAGAAATGTTGTGTTAACAACATTTTCACAACAAATCCTATGTGGCAGGTTGTTACGGGTTGTTATTAGTGGGGTAAAAAAATAATTTTAGTGGTAGGTTCAAATTAGAACCAATAACAATTAACCACCTATAATTTGTTGTGAAAATGTTGTGAACGTAACACCTCTCATATCAAAATATTAGGAAAAAGATCAATAAACAAAATCAAACGATAGAAGATTTACTTACAAGTAAACATCATCTGTATTAATTTCAGGAAAGAGGTTGATGTAAAATCGGAAGCCATCGGGGCTTATATCTCTGCATACTAAACCTGCCATACATTCAACGGTCAATTAAAGCGCAACTACAGCATTAATATTTTCAACAAAGTTGTGAAGCAGGGTACCTTTGCTCTCAGCAGTTAGAAGATGCTCCTTCGCCATGCCTGGAGCAATTCCTAATGTCATTGCAGCATCACTTGCACTTATCCCAGTTCGTAGGGTATCAGGATTTGTTACAAGGGCCTTGATTCTTGCAAAAACCTACATTTGACAGCACTAGTAGGTTATTGTCGTGCAATTTTAACTAGCTTCTGACATTGTGCAGAAAAAACAGAGTGAAAGATATTCACTTGACATGGTCAAGATTTTTCCAATTTCCTTGTTATATACAAAAGCAGATATGAAAAGAATAACTATGTTTTGTTTGCTCCGCCATTTACATTAGACCACATGGTAGGAGGGCAGGAAAAAAAAAAACGAGCGTACTTCTCCTTCAGCATATGTTTTTACTTCAGATATTAAGATTTAAAAGATAAAGAATATTGGGGCAGCACCACTTCAACATTAATGGAGCCTCACTCATTTTCAAATGAATTTATAAGGTTAAGTTGAAACTGTCAAATAAATTTATAGACAATAATAGTTGACATTGCCATGTCATGATTTATCCAAAAACTTAAAATAGAAGCAGCTACTTTTTCCATACAGGTATGTTCAAAAATCAACGGAAAAAGGCTTTGAGCAAATGTACAATATACACATGGCATACCCAGAGACTTCCTGGTCAAACCTGTTACTTTGGATGAATCATTGGGGAGAGAGAGAGAGAGAGAGAGAGAGAGAGAGAGAGCATGTTTAGTTATTAATTTCTTTTATAGGTGCACTATTAGTTATTGATAAAAGATTTTGAAATTCCATCTTCTGTTTTCATTCATACAAAGAAGGGAAAACCATCCACTATTATATTTAGTGTACCTACAAGACCTTTTCCAACTTGCTTTTCGGCAAATCATTTTCATCTTCAACCAACAGCAAGCAGCACTTTCACAAGGATTTTCCCATTTTAAAAGACAAAAGCAGAAAACAGGAACTTTTACAATAAGTGAAGCTGCCAAAGCCAGAAATGATGACCAAACTTTTTCTCATTCCCACAACCCCTCCCCCTTTTTCCCCCTTAATAAGATGGAAAATATCTGGAGTGTCAAACAATACAAAAACATATTATCTCACGTAGCAAAATGTTTTAAAAAAATTTCTTGGCAGTACCACTGGGCATGATTCAAAACTTGAATGATACATAAAAAGACAATACAGAGTGTCACCCTATTTAGAAACTTCATTAAATTCATCTAGTTGTGGTTTTAATATTCCCCCAAAAGTAAGATCCTTGGGGATAGGCTGTCTATTATTTGAGACATAATAACTTAAATGAATGAATGATTGACATAAAGGCCTCATAATGATGAAGGGAAGAACTGCATTCAGTTCTGCTATACTAGTCATAACAAGATCTACTATTAAGAGCTTGTTTGGCATTGCATTAGCAAGGCTCCTTAAAGCTCTTTAGCAATTTTCTTTTACCCCATTAATCATAATAATCAAATAGTTAGATATTAATTGCATATTTGAATTAAGTATGAAAATAAGTATTTATAAAATATAATAGCAACACTTTTACAATGTCTTCTTTAGTCATTCTTGCATCTAAATGCTTTTTATCAATTTGACTACCAACCCGGTGTAACAGTTTCAAAACACTAGATAACTGTAATCTGCCAAACACTAGCAACTTTTCAGTTAAAGCTCTACTCCTACAGCAATCCCAAATGGGCACTATGTAGCTAATTCTTAAAGTAAATGCTCAAATTTAAAAAAAAAAAAAAAAAAAATTTATGAGTAACAAAAATATATATCAGAAAAAAGGAGTTACCCAAGTATACAGGAAATATACTGGGGGTGAAACAATCAATTACAAAAATGGATTTACTGTTGATTTTACTCAACACAGTATGCAAAGGTGTTCTTCTGTTATGTACCACTATAGAACTTTTTCTTATTTACCATAATTTGTCAAATAAGTTAACAAGCATATTGGAACTAATTTTAGATAACACATAGGACAAGAAATTAGCGACCACCTGCACCATTTCACTATTACGTGTTGGATAGATTAACTAGTAAAATCTCTTAGTATTATCAAATCCTGCTTTAACTAGGAAAGTTTCTCTAGTGATATGATAGGGCTTTCCCTTATAGGTCATTGTACCCTCCAATAGGCAAAAAAGTATGAGAGAGAGAGAGAGAGAGAGAAAGAGAGATCACCTCCTCATCACTGTGGGACTTATTCTGGATGACCATGACTCCACTATCAAACTTCCGAAGCATCACTGGACTGTCATAGAAAGATATGATAAATGACTTCAAACATTATTTTATTTTACTTTTTTTTAGAAGTAACTTCAAACATTTAAATATGAGCTTTAAAAAAAATTTCCAGTGACTATAATCTTGAAATAAATTATTCTGTCATTTTGCACTCTTTATCTCAACTATAAAGCAGATTACAAAACTAATAATTTGAAGAACTGTCAGACATACACATCAAACTTCTCCCAGAGAGAACATGCTCGCAACAAATCATCCGGTGAGATCAATTCTGCATAAAAAGAATATACAAAAAATAGGTTTCATCTTCTACAAAAGCAGCTGATATATCAAAAACTTATGCTGCAGGGAAAACCAGGAAATAAAGAGTATGGTTAAACAGACCTGTGCCTCGAGCACGGTTGAAGAGACAATAGACATCTATAAGATTGATCATTCCTCCAGCTCTCTCAAGCGGAATTCTGACATAATCTGCCAACTAAGTGTTATAAAATAAAAGTTAAAATTTTCTTTTCTAAGAAAGAGAAACAAATAAAAAGGAATCCTATGTCAACACATGGAAATCAACAACTCAAATAATGATACAACACCAGAGAGAAAGAAGTGGACAGTGCTCCCTCTTTTAATCTTTTTTTTTTCTTTTTCTATTTAAAAAAATGATTCTTATTTCTTATTCCATAATTCCATGTTTAAAAGTTGGCTCTTACATAGGGACAAGATTGTCACACACTTTTAAAAAAAAAAAAACAAGATTTAAGGACATGACTTATTTCATTGGTCTACACAACACATGCTCTTTTTATCTTAATATCTTTAATAGGCATATAAAGGAAAGGGTGTGATTAGACAATCTCAAAACACATGGATGTGATTAAATTAATCCTTAACTAACAGCGTACAATTAAAAAAGGGTCAAAGGTAGAGTGCTTTCTGTACACTTTACCCTTTTTTATGCAGGCAAAAAATTCCATAACAATAACAGAAGTTCCAGCAGTTCAACTTTTAATCAATGATACATATTCACAGTCAAGTCACATGAAATGATAGGCAAGTGCAGAAGTTGGCTTCTTTTTAATACAATTCTGTTATTTATAAAAAAAAAATGTGCAGAAGTTGGCAATTATAAAAAAAAAGGAGAGATTTCATATATAAATCTTCAGTTATACTTGTTATGCTGATGAGTAGTAGCTCAAGCAGCACATCCTCCCCCAACCCACTGGTGCATGTTAAAATTTACCAAGAAAGTAGAAACAAAAAAGCACCCAAAAAAAAACCCCTTCAATTATCAAACTTTGAAACACCAGCCTCTTAATTTTCCCACTCTCTTTGTATAAAGATAAGCTAATAATACTAGAATCAATAACACACAATGAGGAAAGAATAGAACCTGGCGGGACAATTGCTGATGATACAGCGCTCCAGCAGACTCTTTCGTAACAGGGGATACAATACCAACACTCAACAACCAATCTTGCATCTCTTCTTTAGAACCCACTTCATCATCATTTGTTGCACTAGATTTAGAGTTTGAGCCAGACAAAAGTTTTTGCCTCATTTTCTCTGCTAGTATAACCATCTCTTTAGCCTTACTCTGTATATCCAAGATGGTTCATATATTTAGAGCAGTAAAAGCAAATAAACTAAACAAAAACATAGCAATAACTATTAAGTGCTCAACTATTTTAAAGCTCAAAATTTGAATTATTTTCCTTCCCTACATTTTCTCAGAAATAAGCCCAATGGTTAGGATTAAGTTCAGTTTATCACTTTCTGTTATCCCACATTTCCCCATTCAAAAATATAGCATAACAAATTCCAATATTTTCTCAGCAGCCAAAAATACCATAATTACACCTAGAGATTTAAAATTTAAATTATTCCTTTCCTACATGTTTTGAGCAATAAAACAAACCCTTTTTTTTTCTTTTATTATTTGGATGATAGCTTTTTATTTAAACCAAGGAAAACCTGCGGAGCAGAAAGAAAATATACAGAAACAGAACGGCTGCAACCTAGCAACTGGCCAAGACGCAACTGCAACCAGCAAGCACAAAATACTGCCACTCAAACAGCATGAAAGCACTGCTAATTACAAGAAGCAGATCTAAGCACGAAGGCCCAAACAGATAACGTAGACTAGCTATCAAACACAGAACAGGAGATCCTCCAAAGCTTGCCAGGGACATGATTCTCTATCTTGGAGACTAGCTATCAAACACAGAACAGGAGATCCTCCAAAGCTTGCCAAGGACATGATTTTTTTTTTTTTTTTGATAAGTAATAAAGATTCATTGATATCAAAAAGAGAGAGACACCCAAGTACACAGGGAGCATACAGGGGTGAACAAATCAAAAACGAACATTACAAAAATCAAGTAAATCCAAAATAGAAGAAAAAGGATGGTTTCTCCACACAAAGAACCAATCAAGTAAGGTTCTAAAAAAAAGAAGCTTGAGATCAGGCATGGAACGATCCTTGTCTTCAAAACACCTACTATTTCTCTCCTTCCAAATACACCACATCAAACAATGAGGAACAACCATCCATATATCTCCATTATGATGGTGACCAAAACGACCTTGCCAGCAAGCCAAAAGCCCAACAACAAAGAATGGCACAACCCAGCAAACTCCTACTAACCCAAAAACCATATCCCACAACTCCAAAGCAACCGGGCAATGAAGGAAAAGATGGTCAATAGTTTCACTATTACACTTGCACATATAACACCAATTCAAAATGCAAACCTTTCTTTTCCTAAAGTTGTCAATTGTCAGACATTTCCCCAAGGCTGCGGTCCATACAAAGAAAGCCACTCTAGAGGGAATCTTCTGCTTCCAAATGCTTTTCCAAGGAAAAAACTGCTCACTATGGCCAACTAGAAGATGGTAGTAAGCACTGACCGTGAACCCTTACTCTTACAAGGCAGCCAACATCTCTTATCCTCCCTGTTCCCCCGTTACAGGAGTGCAATAAATGGAATTGATGAAGCTTCTGAAAGCTTCCAATTCACGATTATGCACCTCCCTACAAAACTGAAAATCCCAATGGAGGACTCCATTGGTGAACCTCATTAGATCCGCCACACTTGCCTCTTTGCTACAACAAATCCTATATAAATCAGGATAGTGATTCGCCAGGGACATGATTCTCTATCTTGGACTTTGAAGCTAGACAACTTCTCACATCAAATATAATTGACTTCATCAACTCCATTTCACTATTAATCTTCCCATTATGCACCCCTTCATTTCAGTTATTCCATGCCAAGCCAATTTGCAGATAGTATGCTTCAGAACAGTGCCCTATGACTTCTGTACAACCCAGTCCAGCACATAGCCCAACTATTTACATGTCTATCAAACAGGCATCTTATAAGGATCAGCTACCATATCCTTTTAGTAACAGACAGATGATCCCATTGATTCAATTGTGCTTCTACAGAATACACAAAACCATAGTAACCCCATTTTACTAGCATTTCTCACTGTCAACTGGATGATGAATGCATGTTTTGGAATAAGACCTGGAAACCAGAGAGCTTCCCACCAACTAATAAGAGCCATCTTTTCTCTAACTGCTTTCCCAAGTGACAGAACAACTGAAATCCCGATTTGCAGTTGACAGACAAATAGCTTTATTTGCAGAATGATTCGAAACATCTTCACACAGCCTACTCTGAATCATACAATAACAACCAAGCCTTGATCCGAAATTTTTGGGATCGTCTATGGATCCCAAATAGACTAGTTAGGGTAAGCCACATGTATTCTTTAACCATACTATGCCCAAATTTCTGTAACAAAGGCCCCCTCTAGGTGCTAATCATCCATAGCTTCCGCATTCCCAACTTTAAATTTAAACAGAGGCCTAGCTAAGCTGTAAATTCGGAGTAATGTCCTCCAACTACAAGAACAACTCCAAGGTATTTATGTTTTCACATCCCAAAAATATAAACAAAGGAAAAAAAAAAACTTCATTTAAGTTTAAACACATTACTAGATTAAATTTAATTCTCCTAATAAACTCATAAATAATGATCAGATTTTAGTCCAGAAACCAATCTCTCCTAAAAAATCGAGAGTAAGGCTCCTTACCAATCACCTTGTCTAGAACCCGAAAAAATGGGAGCTTTGTAAACTGTGTACGAACTTTTTAACATAAATTCAGCATAGCAATTAGAAAACAGAAAAGACAGAAAAAGAGAGAGAGAAAAGTCAGTTACCATTAGAGCATTCAAATCCTGAAAAGCTTCCTGCAAGCTCTTGTCAGTACTTTCCCACATCTCCTGTTCCTTCCTCAGTATCCCAGACACCCCCACCATCCTCACCGCCCCTTCCCTCGTGTAAAACCCACCAGACCCAGAACCGGGACCCGACCCGGAAACCGAACTGGACCCAACAGCACCCTGAGTCTGGGTCTGAACATCGTTCTCCCAAGCCCTGGCCCTCCAGTTCTCCCAGAACTTGGCCAGAAACGCGTCCGTATCGCCCTTCCCTCTCATCACGACGGTCATCACCACCGATTTGGAGGAGTCGAGGGAGGCTTGGAAGCGGACACGCGGGGAGTGGAAGAGGGTTTTGACGGACTTCTTGGTGGAGAAGATGTGGGTTACGAAGGAGAGAGGGAGAGCCACGGCGGCGGAGGAGGTGGAGGTGGAGGAGTTGTTGTCCGGGAGCCAGAGGAGGCGGTGGGTGGTGAGAATGAGGAGGCCGGATTTGAGGAGAGGGAAGTTAGGGATGTCGTCGCATTCGAGGTCGACGGAAGAGAGGATGGAACACTCGATTTCGTTTGGGAGAAAGACGGGTCGACCGCTGCTTGTGAGGTCTGCTTTTGGGAGATAGTTTGTTGCCATTGATAATGATGATGATGTCGAGAAGAGAATACTGCTACTGCTACTACATGGGATGGAGTTGTGGATTGTGGTTGATTTGAGTTGAGACTCAAAAAGATTTGATCAATGGGATTGAAGTCGAGCTGGTGTGGGAGTGAGCGAGAGAGAGCATAAATTGGTGTCGAATTAGTTTTTGTCAATTTGGTCGTTATCGAATGAAATTAACCACCGAAATAAACTGTTTTAATTGGTGCTTTACATTAGGTTTTTTTAATTAAATTTAATTAATTTTAAAAAAATAATATTATTTATATTTTATTAAACAATATAAACGTGTGAATTTAATTTAAAACATCTAAATTTTATCATCTGTTCAAATCTAGAGATTGTTTATATATATATAAGATATTTGTATCATTAATTAATAATATTAAAATGTTGTTATTATTATTATTGTGAAATTAAATCCTTTAAACTTTAATAGAAAGTAACAAGTAACAACAGAAGATTTGATTTATCGTAAACAGAATTTCCATAGGTTTATTTGGATAAACACTTTGCTGATTTGTTAAAAATTAGTTAACATTTAATTGTAGTTAGAAAAAGGATTTGACTTCCATGGTTTACTACTAAACTTTATTTTATGAAAACAAAACTTTTATTAAAGTACTAGCAGAAATAAAACAAAATCAAACAGAACCAACAAAACATGAACTAAATAGCTGCCTCTTTCAATATGACATGAACAAAACTTGGAGGACAATGACCCAAATCAAAACACCCAATCAATCCTTAACTAGAAACTAAAGTTTTTTTTACTTATATAAAAAAATAAAAATAAAAATAGAAACTGAAGTTTTGGGTAATGTCATCTCACCTTATTTATAATTTAGAAGCAGACCATTATGAGTATTATTGAATGACTGGTAAAGTAACAAGAAAAACATTATATATGGGTGGTGAAATAGACTCCATACTAAAACATGAAAAGAAAGTAATGCTTTCTAGGCTAAAGCACATGCTAAAAATATTGCAATGCGGAAGGGTATGAGAGAAGGAAAAGCTCTATAAAGAGTTAAGCTAAGACAAAATGTCTTTTACTAAATAAGCAAAAGAAGAATGAAGCATATCACCAATTCACCACACCATAGAGAGTTTATAATGATCTCAAAATCGCCTTTAAAAATTGACCAATGGATGTGGATCCCAATCTCTTGAACAAACTGTATTACCCTTCTTGTTGCAAGTAACTCCAAGATGACCATAGAAGAAGGCTTTGGAGTCATTACATCACCATGCCTATTTCGAATCACCACCCCAATACTGTTGGGTTTTGTAGAGTCTAGTTGTATTTAATCTGGATTATGACCTGACCTGAAATAATGTTTTTACAATTTTTAATGGGAGATTTTTTTACGCTTAGTCTATGGAGCGAAGGCCTGGGCCAATAAGCCCAAGCCGTAGCATTGCCCCAGGAAAATTTTTTGGCTCGTTTGGTAGCCTATTGTAAATCATGTGCACAAGATAGAAAATTTGTTGTTTTTACAGATTAGGGTTTAATGTAATTTTTGAGAGAAAAACTGTACTATTGTATTTTATATTTTTTTTTTTCTGAGAATAGTAAAATCTCTGCAACTCTGTAGATATAGGCAAATTGTCAAATGTAGGGACTCAATTTGTAATGATCCCAAAACCAGTCTTGGGTTCGCACGTTAAGGGCCTAAACAATATAATTTGTAGAGTGTGGGCTTGAAAAGCTAGACCTTAGTCACCGGACGGTGATCAGTCATGGTGTTCATACAAAATTAAACCATGTTTGCTCAAGGAGTCTTTCTCCTCGATACGGTTTGGGAGGCTCTGGTTCTTGGCCTTTTTTCCCTGCCTTTTTCTCTGGATTGCCTACCTCTCCTTTTATATTAGTCTTTACCCCTCCTCCAACGTCCACGTGTAGGTTCAACTTTCTAGGGCTGATACTTGTCCCATCAGCCCATACCCAAAGTGGTTGGGGGTGGTTGTAAAAGCTGAAAGGTATTGCTCTGTTTGGCACAGAGTATTTAATTGCAGTAATGGCAACCTTCCCTTTGTCCTTTGTTGCCATGTTGTCCAGGGCTCCTTTTTCTATCAACGCGAATGTGTTCGGCTCTTCCCAAAACTGTTCCTATGCCATTCTTGCCCTTTCTTTTAGGAGGGCCTTGGGGATGCCGAGGATAGAGTCATCCTCGGCCATGTCTCAAGGCTATTTGGACTTTCACTGTAGGTCCTTGGCTATATCCCTCCTCGGCTTGGGCCTTGGGCCCCAATGTAAAGTGGGCTAGGATCACAAATCCTCCAGCCCCACAATAGCCCCTCAAAATCCTGCTGTCCGACCTCTTAGCCGGGGAAGAGGGTTTTGGTGATGTCGGGCCTATATCATGGCCTACCCAATTTCGTCCTTCATTAATATCGGTGTCTTTTAGTTTGCCTGGGAAACGCTCCCGGTCATGAGACATTCCTTTAATTTTACTCACGTTGCGTCTCTGCCATTTCAGTGTACGAAGCGCGTTTTAAATAAGTTCCTTTTTACGAGGCGACGCCCATCCAACGATTGTAGACAGTGTTGGGAGTTAAGTGGGAATTATCTTGTTTGTAGCTTTTCTTGGAAATCTGTACAGATTGAATGCCACCAAACTTGCCTTTCGTATAAGAAGCAAGGCAGGAGGTTACTTCATTTACACACAGACCCTTCAGTCTTTTCAAATTCCTAAACCTCTAGCTGCGTTCAAAGTTTTCATTACCAGTGCAATTCAAGCCTTAGTGAGTGATATGTTTGAGGCAAAAGTGGGGGTGAAGGGACCACACCCCCTCCAGAAGCACTGGGTCTCTCCGAGACTCAAGATGGCGCGATCAGGGCAAGGGAGACGGAGACTCAAGACAGCTCTCCCCTTTCACAAGGCGAGGGAGAAGCCTCTTCTTCCTTCAGCTAAAATCCGAAGCAGACACTGGTCGTACCAGATTTTTGGTGCGACAACAAATGGATTTCTTATCGACGGTACCATCCGCTCTCTCTCGAGCGCTGCTAATATGGCACCCATGTGTTAGGAGTCAGAGTTGATGCGGGGATTGGGCATCCTTGCTTCCTCCTCTCCTCCTTCTCTAGTGCCTTCTTTTGTCTCCGCTTCTTCTTCTCTTCCATCACTAGGGACATCCTGATGTTTCTACTTCTTCTTCTTCTGCCTCTTCCCCCCTTCCGTCAAAAGGGGTCACCCTGACACGCCTAGTCACCACGAGAGCAGAATTTTGAAGAATTTACTGTTCCCTTGTATCTTTTTCATGTTTTGTTTTCTCTTTCTACCTTTGTAATTAGCTTTTGGTATAGGCTTGCTTAAGCCCTTCATTGTATGATGTACTATTTCTTGATATTAATAAAAGATGACTTTATCTTAGTCTAAACATTCTTTTTTTTGCAATAATTATATTGTGAATGGATGTGTTATATATATTTTTTCTGAACGATACTTAGGGCCGAACCCCTTGTTAACAAAAAGCTATTATTTTGAACTTATTGAGACTAACAGGTACGATAATGCCGACCTGAAAAAGGTTACACATATAAGACTAACCGAGATAACAGCTGAACATTCCGTATTGTGTATGAGGCGATCATCTGAGGATGGGTAACTCAAAATGAACTACCCGAGATGGTCACTATGTACTAGGGTGCTTTATCACGTTCCTAACAACATTCATGGCCTTAACCATTTTTGGCATTTGGTCCGAGGACCGAGGTATGACTGTACCGAGCCTAAATACTCGTTTACGTTAATTTCCTTAGTGCTAAGGATCCAAGAACAGGACGGGATTTCCATTCCGTTTAAAACTTAATCCATTTTCTAATGATTGATTTTCCCATTGGTTTGAGTCCGATGACCATACAATACCTTGGTTCTGTCTAAAATTTAGATATTTTCATTAAATAGTTGGTTTCCCCATAGGTTTGAGTATGAGGACCATACAATACCTTGGTTCTGTCCAAAACTTAGATATTTTCTTCAAATAGTTGGTTTCCCTATAGGTTTGAGTCCGAGAACCATGCAATACCTTGGTTCTGTCCAAAACTTAGATATTTTCATTAAATAGTTGGTTTCCCTATAGGTTTGAGTCCGAGGACCATACAATACCTTGGTTCTGTCCAAAACTTAGATATTTTCTTTAAGAAGTTGTTTTCCCCATAGGTTTGAGTCCGAGGACCATATAATACCTTGGTTCTGTCCAAAACTTAGATATTTTCTTTAAGTAGTTGGTTTCCCCATAGGTTTGAGTCCGAAGACCATACAATACCTTGGTTCTGTCCAAAACTTAGATATTTTCTTTCAGTAGTTGGTTTCCTCATAGGTTTGAGTCCGAGGACCATACAATACCTTGGTTCTGTCCAAAACTTAGATATTTTCTTTAAGTAGGTGGTTTCCCCATAGGTTTGAGTTTGAGGACCATACAATACCTTGGTTCTGTCCAAAACTTAGATATTTTCTTTAAGTAGCTGGTTTCCCCATAGGTTTGAGTTCGAGGACCATACAATACCTTAATTCTGTCCAAAACTTAGATATTTTCTTTAAGTTTTGGGGGGACCAGCCCCTCGACCAAGGTGTGGGACGTTGATCTGACGTTGGAAGCCCCAAGAACTACCCGTGCCACTGGTGCTTCGAAGCGCAGCCCCTAGTGGAACTTTATGTTAGGGCACAACAACGGGCCGTTGGAAGTGGTGGAGGGGCTTTCTCAACCCACCGCCTATGCCAACGCACAAGCCTCCCCACAGACAGCGCCAATTGTAGGGACTCAATTTGTAACAATCCCAAAACCAGTCTTGGTTTCGCACGTTAAGGGCCCAAACAATATAATTTGTAGAGCGTGGGCTTGAAAGGTTAGGCCTTAGTTACCGGACGGTGGTCAATCATGGTGTTCATACAAAATTAAACCATATTCGCTCGAGGAGTCTTTCTACTCGATACGGTTTGGGAGACTCTGGTTCTTGGTCTTTTTTCCCAGCTTCTTTCTCTGGATTGCTTACCTCTCCTTTTATATTAGTCTTTACCCCTCCTCCAACGTCCACGTGTAGGTTCAACTTTTTAGGGCTGATACTTGTCCCATCAGCCCATACCCAAAGTGGTTGGAGGTGGTTGTAAAAGCTGAAAAGCATTACTCTGTCTGGCACAGAGTATTTAATTGCAGTAATGACAGCCTTTTCTTTGTCCTTTGTCGCCATATTGTCCAGGGCTCTTTTATCTATCAACACGGATGTGTTCGGCTCTTCCAAAAACTGTTCCTATACTGTTCTTGCCCTTTCTTTTAAGAGGGCCTTGGGGATGCCGAGGATAGAGTCATCCTCGGCCATGTCTCAAGGCTATTTGGACTTTCACTGTAGGTTCTCGGCTATATCCCTCCTCGGCTCGGGCTTTGGGTCCCAATGTAAAGTGAGCTAGGGTCACAAATCCTCCGGCCCCACACCAAACTATATAAATATTATCTTGTGTGATTGTTTTTTCTTTGGCACATATTTTTTCTCTATTTTTGCATCTCACAGATCTAGAAATCTCATAATATTCCCCTTCAAATACCTGCTTCATTAGAGGTACCCTCAAAGATTGATTCATCAATGTTAGTTTTGAGAGTCACCAACAGGAGGAACCCAAATTTTTTTTTTTGCAGGGCGTGTATTCATTACAGAAACCACACTACACTATTTGAAGCTGAAGAGGTATTTATTGGCTAAATTCGCAACTTTACCCAAAGGCACCACTGGTTCATTTAATTGAATTTTATTGTTATGATTTTATAAAACCAAGCTGTGACAGGAAACAATTCAAAAGTGTGAGACCTCTCTCGTACCTTTTATTCCTATTTATTTTGTAATAACATACCAAGTTTGTATTTATATTTAGTTTACTATGAGTAATGAATAATGATAAGGGTGCAAAATTTTTTGTTTTTATTTATTTATTTATTTATTACAGTTATTGACATGACAAGTTACGATGAAAAGTGTCCAAATCATATTATATCATCTATATATATATATATATATAAAACCGAAACTTTTGAAGCTCCCACAATTTTCCACGTCAACACAATATTTAAATTAAATTAAATTTTTCACCTCATAACTGTTTTTTTTTTCCAATGCAAATTAGACTTCTAGCCAAATAAGGACACTCTCCCACCGCCTCTACTCTCTCCTATTTAAGAATTGCTTGCATAGAAAACCTAACCCCAAAAACTTATTTTTGCCGTAACACAATTTTCTCCTTAAAACTTATTTTTCTTCAAGATTTTTTTTTGAGGGTGGCTCATGCTTCACAATTCATATATTCCACTTATGTATTGAACTCCTCTCCTTCTTCGGTAAATGCATCAAGGTTAGGGCTATTTGATTTGCTCAATAAAAATTATAGATTTGTTGCTTTTTCTTATAAGTTTGTCAATTGTTGTTTTGTTTATTTAATTGCTAGGCCTGAATTTTTTAATTAAATCTTCAAAAAAATTTAACCTTTTAAAAGTTTTAATATTTTGAATTTTAACATTTAAAAGGTAACTCATATTTCTCTAATATTTCTATGTTGTGTAGACATATTTTTTTTGTTTATTATATTTCTCCATTGTGTAATCACATAATTTTTTGTTTTGTTTTAATAAATTCTTGGCTCAAAATCTTCTAATTGTTTGGTTTACATATGAATTTTTAAGTTCATTTTTTGCAATACATTTAATTGTCTGGCCAATTTCAATAGTAGAAAAGCTATAATCATGGATTCCCTTCTTTCTATTGTATTTCTCTATTGCGTAATTTTATATATATATATATATATATATATATATGTTTATATTGTTTTATTTCAATACTTTTGAAGTTTTGAATCTTCTGATTTTTTTAAAAAAAATTTTTTTTGGCCTTTTGGAAGTTTTAACATCATAACTTTTGGGTTTTATTGTTTCTATTATCAGAAATTATCTAGAAGATTTCAATGAATATCCATGGATTATTCTTTTTGAGAGTAACCCATCTTTATCTTATATTTCTATTCCTAACTTTTTTTTTCCTATATTTTTTCTTTAATTGTCCCTATTTACATCTCTTTTGTTTTTCTTATTTTTACTTTCATAGCATATGTACATGTTGTGTATGTTCTTTGATTCCTTCTTTAATGATTTTTGTGTGAGTATGTGTCATCGTATCTGGGTACTTAGGCAAAATCTATAAAGACTAAATATGTTTTTTTTTTTTTGGTAATGAATCCTGTGTTTTTCATGACTTTAGTGAGTTATATTCTTAATGATCGAAATAGTTTTGTTTGATGTGGATTTTGTTCATATTGGTTTCAAAGTTTATTTCTTGGCTTATATTATAGATTGTAATATATTTATTCATCAAACTGTTTAGTTGAGTTTGTTTTCGAAATTGTTTTCAGTGTTGGACATTTTCTTGAAGCATGTTGGTATCATATATTAAAATACTGTTAAGTTGATAATAATAATAATAATAATAATAATAATATAGTTTAATAAATGTTTGAAACGTATAGCTGTTAACAAATGTTTTAGCTATATGATTTTATTTTACAAATTCAATTTTGGTGTTGTAGTAAAATAAACAAAGATTAAATTATATATTGTACTCAATACATTTTCCGTGCATCGCACAGGTTAGCGACTAGTATTATATATAATAAAAGTTGGGCTTAGACGCCGTGGTTGTGCCATGTGGCTTCACCAAATTGTAGAAATTTTAATAAATTTTTAGATTATAAGAATAGATATATACATATTTTTTGGATAAATATGACAAATTAAGTAATGAAAAAAACTAAATTGTAGAAATTTTAATAAATTTTTAGATTTTAAGAATAGATATATACATATTTTTTGGATAAATATGATAAATTAAGTAACGAAAGAAAGTAGTATTTGATTTACAACTATAACAGTTGTGTTTATCTAAAATGTTATCAACAAAACTTAAAATCAAAAGGATAGAATTACCTAAAGATAGAATTTAAATAAAAAAGAGAGATAAAAAAAAGAAAAGAAAAAAAAAATCGAATTTGCATTTTTTTTTTCCTACGTTGCTTCAAAAAAAAGTAAAAGGATTAAAAAAAAAAAGGTATTTGAAACCGCGGAGATAGTTTATTGTATGGCAACTGCGTTAAGTTTCCTGCATGCGCAAACATTTGACATTTGTTGTTTGTAGTAGTTGGAACTTGGAAAAACGTTATCACCATTCACGAGCTTCGGCAACCGTAAACTCCAATTTGAGATGAAAAAGCTGATAAACGTTCCAAACTTCTCTCTTTTTTTGATGATAAGTAAAAAAAAAAAAAAAGGGTAAAAGGAAAAAAAGATACAACTTGCATTTTTTTTTTTCCTTACGTTTTTTTTTTTCGATAAATTTGCATCTTATGTTATTTTTTTCCTAATAATAAAGTAAAAAAAAAAATTATTTGAGTTTCACCTAAACTACTTTTTTTTGTTCATATCATATTCTTCACAACCTAAAATTTCCACTATATATATACACAGTTTTTTGGTGTTTCATTATTTCTATTACATACTTTACAATTATTTGCTATATTCTTCATTTTTCCTCTCTATCCTACCTACAACCTTGCAGGTAATTTTTTTTCTTTTGTTAAATTGAATAGATTTTGTGTATTTTTTGCCTTTTTATTGTATATAATATGATTTTTATCAACAAGTTTTATAGATAGGCTAAAATTCTATGTTTGATCACACCTTTCAGTGTTTTTTTTAGAAGTCAATATAGCAAGCAATATATTCGTATTTTTTAATTTCTTATTACATGATTATTTGTTGTTGACATCAATATTTTATAATGGATTTAATTTGTTATGGCTTTTGTTTGGTGTTTTGTTCCATGTAATCTATATTCTTTAATTAAAAGCAAAATTTGTTGTTGTCAAACATGAAATTGGATACGAGAGAATTCATCTGTCCAAATTTCTATGTAAGTCTATCTTTACTTAACTCTATTTTTTTTTTTAAGTTTAAAATTTTGGATATTTTTTCATTAATGAATTAAGGTTTTGGCTTAATTTTGTTTTCAACCATTTCAATTATTGAATTCATTATTTTTTCATGTGTAATATTAATATCTATGTTTTTCTTATGATAAAAAATATAATATATGTGTTCTTAAAGGCTAAAACACAATACAATTACAAACATTACTTTAAGTTAGGGTGTTATATTTATTTATTAGTAAGTTAGAATGTTACATTAATTTAGAGTATTATATTTTTATTTATTATTAATTTAGAATGTTACATATGGATACATATGCTGGTTTAGGGTTGATATAGCTTATAACCATTTGAATGAAATCAAAACTAAAACAAATGATTTAAATATCAAAATAAGAAATAAAAGATAAATTTCTTTTAAGTGTACAAGTACAATTTATTTTTTAATCTTAAATTTTGAATTAATTATTTTTTCATTTTATTTGTTATTAAATTTAATTATATTATCAAAATATTTTTTACTAAGCCGTGCATCGCACGGGTATAATACTAGTGTTGAAAGGAAATCCAAGAGAAGTTATTTTCATGATATTAATACTTCAAGTGCCCCCCCCCCCCCCAAGTACTCCAAGCATCCAAGCACTATATAAAGTTCAAGTGCGTGGAAATAATACTTGGGGTGCGTTTGATTCGACTTCAAACCAATTTCGGAAATCAATTTCCGGAAAATTTTGCGTTTGGCTGTCACGGAAAACATTATTTTCCGAAAATTGATTTCCTGTTGACCGAAATTTGAAGCCTTGACCACGGAAATGAATTTCTGCCTTCATTTTCACTTCAATTCATTTCCGTGTCTTGCAAAACGCAGAGAGAGGGAGAGAAAAAACAGAAAACACAACACGAGAGCGAGAGAGAACGAGCGAGAGAAAGAACGATGAGCGAGAAAGAACGACGAGCGAGAGAGAACGAGGGAGAAAGACAGAGAGAAAGAAGACGCGCAAGGGAGAAAGACAGAGAGAAAGAGAGAGAAAGAACGACTCGATCGTCGCAGCACCGGGTCTGATCGCCGCAGCGCCGCGCCGATCGCCATCTTGCCTTTGACTTCGCCCATCGACTTCGCCATTCGACTTCGCCGTTCGACTTCGCCGTTCGACTTCGCCCGTTGACTTCGCCCTTCGACTTCGCCTTTGCGCCGATCGTGATTGCAGTCGCAGCATCGATTCGTCGTCCCCAATCGCGAACCCAGATTCGTCATCCCCGATCGCGATCGTCGCACCCCAAAACCAATCGTCCTCGACCCCAAAACCGATCGTCCTCCCTCTCTTCCTTCTTCTCTCTGTGACCGGATTATGATTTATAATTTTCCTGGGTTTTATTTGTGTTTTTGAATTGAGGGATGAAATATTTGTTTGGCAGGTGCGAAAATGTGTTTTCTGTGTGATTTTGATTTTTGTTGTTGTTGTGGTGGTGTGGTGGTGGTGTTTTGGTGGTTGTGGTTTTTGATTGCCGGTGTTTCCTGCCGTGGGATGAATTGCTGTGTAGGAAAATAGCATTTTCACCCATATAACCAAACACTAGAAAATATTTTTCACAATATTTTCTAAAATGCAACCAAACACTTAAAGTTATTTTCCTTTCCGGAAAATAAGTATTTTCCGGAAAATCATTTACATGAGACAAACACAGCCTTGGCCTCAAGCTCCATAGTTTGTCTTTTGAGATAATCATGAGACCACAATTAGGTCTCATGAGATAATTTCATAAGATACATTTTCTTTAAACTTTTCCAATTGCTTCCAACAATTGTTAGAGATATCTTGGGTTATATTTTAAGTTTTCATATAGTTGGAGTTTAGAATGGCATCAATGTCAATCTTGCAATCCCAATTAGAATAATTTTTGAGAGCCTTAAATGGGAAATATATCTCAAATTTAGAGTCTACACTAAAAATTAAGTGGAAATTTGAGAAGAAAAAAAAGTCATTTGGGAAAAAGATAATGATTAATTAATGCAACCATGAACAATGGTTGGTCTATAAGGAAGAGAGAAGAGGCAAAGAGAGAGGTTACTATTGAGAGTTGTGTGTGCGTGGTGATTTGTTGAGCATGTGATATTTTGTAAAACGCTCTCTTATTTGAAAAAGGTGACATTTTATGTTGACTTGCATTTTCTGTTGTATCAAATACTAGAAAATGCATAAAACTTTTTCCACTAAAACAAATTGGGTGTCCTCTCTCTCTCCCAAAAAAAAAAAAAGTGTTAATGCCCATAAAAAGAAGGGTGTTAATGTCTCAAAATTTATCAAAAGTTTAAAGAAAAAATTTTGTTCTAATTACATTAAAACCCCTATATTTTAGGGATGTTTCAAATTAAATTCTATAATTTCAAAAGTTTCAAATTAAATAATGATATTATAACTCTTACAATACAACTTATATATAGTTTTGTTAGTTTTATATTAAATTGAATCATGAACTTTGAAAATTGTATTAATTTAAACTTTGAAACTTTCCGGGCTTGACATACATTTTATAAGTTTGGGCTTAATTTGAAAATAATAAAACTATAAAATTTAATTTGTATTAATCTTAAACTTTAGGTGTTAATTTTAAAATTACTGAAATTATAAAATTTAGGTATTAATTAACTTAATTTGAAACCAACCTAAGGGTGTGTTTGTTTGGAGATGAAATAGGAAGAATGAAAAACTTTGAAGAGAAAATAAGAAGAAAAACTTTTTTAGAGTGTGTTTGACTGGGTGGGAAAGAAGGAAAATAAATAGTAGGGTCAAGAATTTTCTTTCCTGCCAACTAAAAAGTTTTCTCTCCAAAATAGAGAAAAAACTAAGTGAATTTCCAAAAATACCCTTGAAATTCACTTTCAAATATCCAATGTGTTAGCTTTTTATTTTTTCCTTTCATTTTTTCTTCCCTTGTTACTGACGTGTTAACTTTTTGTTTTACTAGATTTTTTTTTCTCTATTGCTGATGTGATGGATTTCATTTTTTATTATTTTTTTCTTCTTTTCTTTTATCTGAACTTAGCTTCTTTTCTTTTCTTCCTTTTAATTTCTTTGACTTTTTTTGGATGTGCAGCTTTCTTTTTCTTTTTCTTTTCTCTTTTTTCTCATATGTTTATTTTCTCATTAATTTTGATTGGTTTTTTTTTTTTTTTGAAAACATATTGTTATGCCTTTTTTTATATATATTTTTATTAGTGTTTATCTATATATAAATTTTTTTAAAAAGTATAATGTGTTATCTTTTATTTTATTTAATAAGAACATAATAATTAATTTATATAAATTTTATTTTTAATAAAATAAAAAAGTTTTACATTCATCCATTTTTTCACTATTTCAACTGAACACAAATAAAGGAAACTAAAATCTTTTATATTCTCCCATTCTTTTATCCTTTTTGCATTTTCTATCATCTTACTTTTCCATTTTTCTAACCAAACGGACTCTAAATATAAAAGATAAAATTTTCAAAAAAAAAAAAACTAAATTTTTGCCCTAAAAAAATTATGTTTTTTTTTTTCTTCCTTTTAAGAATAATCCCATTGTTTTTAACTTGTGCTCGTTGGTCATTTATGGTAGGTCACAGCTAAAAGTGTTAAACTCTAAAGACTTGGAAAAAAAAAAAAAAAACTGAAAGGGTTGTGGATTCTGAAAAAATTGGGTTTTTGGGAGAGAAGAGAATGATGGAAGATTTTGAGAAGAAGGTTTCGATAACAGAAAAAATGGAGTCTGACATTGACGAAGCCGCCTGCTCCTCCTCCTCCTCCACCACCTCTTCCTCCAAAACCGTCCATCTGCTTCGCAGTTTTCTTGCCATTCAAGAACGCAGAGCCCAAGCCTATTCCAAACTCAAAAGGTACTTTCTTCTCATCACCCACTTCGTTTATTTTCAATTATTAGTCTTTGTTTCATACATACATAGAGACCCATTTGGATTTTATCTCTGAATCATATTATGGAATGAAGAAACTTGTTTTGTTTTGTGTTCTTGTTAGTGGGTTTGCTGAGTATATGGTATCTGGAGGAGAATTAGCTTATCAACAACTTTGTAGCGAGATCACACAAGAGTTCAACGATTGCTCCAAACAAGTACGCCCCCCATATCATGATTCTTAGTAATATTATTTTGATAATTCGATAGTTACAATAGGGGACGGGCTATTTGAACTTTGTACGTCTCTGTTGGAAACATCAGAAAGTACCAGTTGAGCTACAAGCTCTTTGGTGTATAATCTTATTAAAAAAATGAAATATAAAAATTGTTGCATTTCTAAGTTAAACTAGTGCAGGTCCTTGAAATGGAGTCGCTATTTATGAATCCTGATTACAGCCGAATTGATCTAGCTCAGTTGCTAAAAGCCGTTCAAACGCAGGAAAAGCAGAAGTTGCAACTGGTATGGATTTGTAGTTCATATTTATTAATTAGCAATGCCCTTTTCAATAATTAACTTAATAATTTTTTCTGGGAAATTGGTTTAAATTGATTTGTGCGATTTTACTCTTTTCTGCTGCACACTTTTTGTCCGTGTGAAGTGCAAACCTATAACACGATTCTTCCTTTTGTTTTAGTATTCGATTTGTAGAAATTAAACAAAATGCAGCTGGATGGGAGTTATACACTTTTATCCAAATTCAAATGCCTATCTATAAGCTTCTGCTGAGTTTTTAAATTTTAAGTTCAACATTTTATATGAATTACCTTTTTGGATGTGGGGTGGTGCCTTCAATATTTCCTTAATGTTTACTTTGTTAAATGTGTACATCTGCTTTTGCTTGATGGACCTTTGTTACAGTCTGTAGTAGTTAGGGATGCACTCATCTTTTAAGGAAAAGATTTCTATTGTGGTTTAACCTCTATGAATGTTATCTTTGGTGTGATGGCAAGTGCCTCCCCCCGAAAGGGCATTTCTGTGATTTGGTAAAAAGGTATTAGGGTGGTTTCATACTTTAATGGTCTGTTTGGATTGAGAAAGAGGGAGGAGGAGTAGAGTAGAGTAGAATTGGCCAAAAATTAGCCTATTTTCAACTGACTCTACTCTACTGCCCTCCACTCTCTCTCTCTCTCTCCCCCCTCAATCCAAAAGGGCCCTAATTCAACTTTGTAAGTCTCTTTCTGACCCTCTCCTCATCAATTTTGCTGCAGATTTTATGTTTTTGTTATTGTAAATTTCAGTCACATAATCTTTAGCTTTGGTAGTTGTTCTCTATTTTTCTCCTCGATTTTTTATAATATAAGCTTATTGTATAGTTGATTCTTAGATTAATTAATAGAGCCTCCTATCAATGTGAAAAATTCAAACCATACCTAATTAGCATATATGCATATATCATTAGTTCTTTTTTTTTGCTAAGGTCTTAGGCAACAGACTTTGCACAGTCATGGAAGATATAATTTCAGCTTCACATAATGCTTTTGTGAGGAACCGGCAGATTCTTGGCCCTATACTTATTGCTAATGAATGCCTTGATAGTAAATTGAAAACTGGGTTGCCAGGACTACTTTGTAAATTAGACGTTGAGAAGGCCTTTGATCATGTATAGTAGGGATTTCTTATGCGGTTAATAGAAAAGGGTGGGTTCTCTACTAAATGGCGGTAGTGGATATTCTTTTGTATATCTACAGTTCGTTTCTCTATTCTGATAAATGGCTCTCCTTGTGGGTTTTTTGAGAGTTCCAGGGGGTTGAGACAAGGTGACCCATTGTCACCTTTGCTGTTTGTACTGTTTAGGGAAGCCCTTGGGAGAATGTTGGATAAAGTTGTCCATGATGGTCACATGTCAGGCTTTGGTGTGGGTCGTGAAGAGGGAAGATCATTGGTGGTGTCTCATCTTCTCTTTGCGGATGACACTTTGATTTTTTGTGGTGCTGATCTGGATCAGGTTTTGCTTCTCCGTATGATCCTCATTTGGTTTGAGGCGGTCTCTGGTCTAAAGATAAATTTGGGTAAGTCAGAGTTGGTTCCTGTTGGTATGGTGGATAATTTGGACTTATTGCTGATTGTCCTTGGCTGTAAACAAGGTACTCTTCCAATGAAGTATTTGGGTCTTCCTTTGGGAGCTAAATTCAAAGATAAGGCAATATGGAACCCAATTTTGGAGAAGAGGGAACGGAGATTAGTAGGATGGAAATGTTTGTACTTATCCAAGGGAGGTAGAGTCACTTTAATTAAAAGTACTCTATCTAATTTACCCACTTATTTTCTATCTCTATTTCCTATTCCTGCAGCTGTGGCTAACCGAATTGAGAAACTTCAGAGAAATTTTTTATGGGGTGGCATTAGAGATGAACCAAAATTCCATTTGGTTAAATGGGCTACTGTTTGCAATCCCATTGCTTCGGGTGGCTTGGGGATAAGGAAGGTAAGACTTTTTAATGAAGTTTTGCTTGGGAAGTGGCTATGGGGATTTGGGATGGAGAGGGTTGCTGTTTGGAGGCAAGTGATAGAGGTGAAATATGGCAATGAATGGGGTGGTTGGTGTACTAGGCTTGTTAATGGTCCATATGGTGTTGGCTTGTGGAAATATATTAGTCGGGGATGGCCTTCTTTTTCTCGCCACATTCTATATGATATTGGGGATGGGTCTAGGGTGAAATTTTGGCAAGACCATTGGTGTGGAGAGACTTCTCTTGCAGTCAGCTATCCTGAATTGTGTAGAGTTTGTTGAGATAAGGAGGTTACTGTGGCTGAGCTTATGAAGCTTGATAATGGAGTCCTTTTTTGGGATGTAAGTTTCTTTAGGGGTGTGCATGCTCGCGAATTAGAGGCACTAGCTGGTTTCATGGATACCATTTATGGTGCTTCAGTGAAAGGGTTTGGTGAGGATAAGATGTGCTAGAAACTTGATAGAGAGAAGGGCTTCCTAGTTAAAGACTATTATAGTCTCTTAGTGGGCTCTAATGACTATTGCTTTCCTTGGAAAAGTATTTGGACACAGAAGATTCCTTCTCGAGTAGCTTTCTTTGTTTGGACTGCTACTTTGGGGAAGTGCTTAATGATTGACAATTTACGAAAAATGAAGGTTGGGATATTGGATTGGTGCTACATGTGCAAGTGTAATGGTGAATCGGTTGATCATCTTTTTCTTCATTGTCCAATTGCAATGGATATGTGGGCTATGGTGTTCGGATTGTTTGGAGTGAGTTGGGTTATGTCGCAATCTGTAGTAGGGCTTTTAGCATGTTGGCAAGGTAGATTTGGTTGTCATCGAAATGGGTATATATGGTTGATTGTTTCCCATTGCTTATTGTGGTGTCTTTGGAGAGAGAAATAGTAGGTGCTTTGAAGATAAGGAGAGATCAATATCAGACTTGAAGTTATTTTTCTTTAGAACTTTAATGGATTGGTTGGCTGTATTGCGGAACCAATCATTTTTATCTTTTCTTGATTTCCTAGATTCTTGTAATTTTTGTTCTTGATTGTTTGACCCCTTGTACACTCCCTGTGTACTAGGGTGCTCCCCTTTTTGATATCAATAAACTTATTACTTATCAAAAAAAAATATTTAGAGCCAAGAGCCTTGTAACTTCATGGGATTTCCAATGGAGATGTTCAGGGTTCAAAACATCAAATACTCCCTCATTAAACACACACACACACACACACAATCGGCGCCTCACTTCAATCAGGTGAGTGCCTTTTGGCGCCTCAGCCTTGAGTGATACAAGGGCTTGAGGACTTATAGTCACATTTCGCCTTTAATTATGTTGGAAAAGATAGAGTTCAAAGCATAGGTTGAAGACAGATTTTCAAATGATCTTTGATGCCAAATGGTTCTTTATAAGTACAATATCATCTTCTCTACTCATCATCAGGTACAAATGTGATCCGGCTTTGGCATTGTTAATGGAAGGATATTAGTTTTCCATTAAGAAAAAAAATAATGTTTTGGTGTAGGATTACTATGTGATTTTGTGAAGCAAAGAAAATGCCACATGGAGAGAAGTTGAAGATCCCTGAAAATAGGACTCTGTTCTTATTTTGTGTATGCTTTCCTTAAAAGATAAAACGGAGGCTAATTATAATGAAATCTCTGTTTATTATTAGAATGCAGATTCAGAGATCAAATTAAGCAAGGAATGGTTCAGTTACTCCCTTTGGACTACCATATTAAGACCTTGAATATTCTGATTACCTTTTCTTTTACTCTCTCCAGTAATGGCTTAGATTTTATGAAGAAACTGGAAAGAATGGCTGGGTTTAGAAGGTAGTCCATGTGTGACTATAGGCCAGACCATTGTGAAAAATTTTGATCCCTAAATCCTTAAAATTTTACACCCTTTACCCTCTTCACAATTTGAATACAGAACAATTTTTGCAATTATCTGAAGAATACATTCCCTGCTTTAACCCTGTAAATGTCTTAAGCATTCTCTTTCAAAATTTAATTTTTTCTCTTAAAATATTTTTGGAAGCTTATAGAAAAAGGAAAAGAATGGTCAACACCCAAAGTGTTTGGAGAAGCTGTAGGATAAACAAATGGAGTGGAATGGGCCAACATTGACATCATTTATCATTTATGCCCTGACATGAATCACTTGGTTAATGATAATTTATCATTATTTTATATGATTAATATTGCCTAAAAATGTTCCTAACCTAGGAGATCCTTGGACTAGAAAACAACTAAACTAAAAAATATATTACTGAAGCAATAGAAACTAAAACAAAAGTGGAATTCAAAATAATTTTAAAGGAAAAGGATAAGATCAAGCATATCCAGAAATGAACGTAACGAAAAAGAGCCCAATGCTAACATCCAATCATACAAATTTTGGAAGAAAAAAAAGGCTTAAATTCGGGGATAGTTTTTTTTTTTTGAGAAAACGGGGATAGTTAATTTCACCAATACTCAAAACTTCAAACATTATGTTCCTGCCAAATGCACCAAATCAACCAATGCGGAATGGCTTTCCAAATAGCTATATTCCAATGATGCCCAAACCAACCTTGCCAAGAAGCTAGCAACTCCACAACATGCTTTGGCATAACCCAAGAAACTCCAATCAACCCAAACACCATAGACCACAACTTTCTAGCGATAGGAGAGTGGAGTAAAGGTCCACACTCTCCCCATTGCATTTATACAACACCAGTCTATCACATGTAAGCTTCTCTTCTACAGATATAAATTACCTAAAGTTGCAGTTCATGTAAAGAAAGCCACTTTGGGAGGTACCTTCGACCTCCAAATGCTTGTCCAGGGAAAAGATGTATCAGAAGTACAAATCAACGAACGAGAGTATCTGTCTACCTCAAACCCCATCTTCTAGCTAGCTTCCAACCTCTCTAACCCCTCTCACATGCATAGAATAGATTAAATTTGTAAAAACCCCCCAAAGGCCTCAACTCCCAGTTCTACATAGCTCTAACAAAATTCTGATCCCATTGTAGGGTACCATTGCAGAACTTACGGGGGGTGTAATAAAACTTACTACTTACCAACAAGAGTAAATAAACACTTTGAATGTGCCAACTAGTGTTGGTGAAAGTCTCAAGCGCACTTAAGTGCACAAGCCTCTTGGAGCCAGGGTGCAAAGTGCAACTATGCGCATGATTGAAGTAAAGCACAGATTTTCAAATATAATATATAATAATCTCTAATAAAAAGATACATAGCATATAATAAGGAAAAAAAAAAAAGTTAATAACCTCAAAATGGTAATATATTTTGCTAATTAGCTAAATTGGATGGTGCAGTTGCACACTTTGTAAGTTTAAATTTTACGTAAGTTATTTCACTTTTTTTAAAAATTTTCATATAGTAAAATTGAAAACAATAAAATAATAATCCAATAATAGAAAGTTTAAACATAATATTTTGGATAATTCTCTTGTGCTTTATAAAAATACATGAGTATATGGTTAATGGTTCAATGAAAATAAATCCAAAAGGCAAAGACCAAAAACCACAAGAATAGTAAATTATCATTGTTCATGTCTATCGATATGTAAAGAAAAAAATGTTTGCGTAATGGAGCACCTTGAGAACAATGTTTATGTATCCAATTTCCATGTCATTTCCATCAAGATCAAGGAGTTGATTTTAGTGATTCATTTTTTTTTTAGCAAAAAATAAAAAGCAATCCTAAGCGTGTCTTTTACTTCTTCAAAAAGTGCTAGAAAGCCATGTCTAAGGCGTGTTCATTAAATGAGCTTTTTCCTTCTTCAGAAAGAACTAGAAAAGGGCGCCTGAGGTGTGCTTCATTAAATGAGCTAAGCGCTCAGACCTTGAGGCTTTGAACTTTGAGAGCACTTTTAATTGTCCTATCCCCTAAACTCGATCATGTTTACAAATACTCTCTCTATATAGTCTCTATCTTCAAACTCCTCATTTTGGATTAAGCATTAACACCACCACCCCCCCCCCCCCCCCCCCCCCCCCCCCCCCCCCACAACACACACACACACACACACAATAAGATACGCCATAGAAGCCTCTCTATTGCAACTGATCCCAAATAACTATGGAAATGTCGCCTTTAAGGAACTATCGCCACACCACTTGTCATACCAAAATTTCACTCTGGACCCATCTCCCATCTCATGCTTAACAAAACATGAAACCGATTGATGTGTTTTTGTTTTGCTTTTGTCCTGTGTTAGTCTGGGAGGACCAAACTTGTACAAGAGTGAACTGGTATTGTCACTAGTAAAATGCTGGACCCTTACTGAGCAATGAAAGTGAAGTTTTTCTCTGCACTTTGATGGTAACCATGGTTTGCTACTGATAGATGAACATACTTAATGGGATAGTGAGTGTTCATTTGGGGATTGATCACCCATAATTTTAGTTTGGCAAAACTAGACCCTTATAGGTTTTCATTTGTCTAAGTTAAGGTTTAAGGCCTACTTGTTCCGTTTTGCAAGTATTTATGTGGTAAAATTCTCAACTGGATGTGGAGAAAGCATTTGATCATGTAAATTGGGACTTTCTCATGTATATGGTACAGTGATGTGGGTTCTCTGAGCAAGGGAGGAAGTGGATTTTGTTTTGCATTTCCATGGTGAAATTTTCCATTCTGATCAATGGTAGCTCTAAAGATTTCTTTGGGAGTTCTAGGGGACTACATCAAGGTGATCCACTATCTCCGCTTTTATTTGTTATTGTGATGGAAGCTTTAAGTCGGCTATTAGATGGGGCTGTTCTGGCTGGTCATATCTCTGGATTCACAGTGGGTCCCAGATCTCATACCCCCTTAATGGTGACTTATCTCCTTTTTGCAGACAATACCCTAATTTTCTGTGATGCTTTACCTACTCAGATTGGCAAATTGAGAGACATTTTAGCGTCATTTGAGGCTGTGTCAGGGTTGCATATTAATCTGGCTAAATCCGAATTGGTTCCGGTTGGTGATGTGTTAAATATGGGAGAGCTGGTGGCCATTTTAGGGTGTAGGCAGTCCTCACTGCCAATGACTTATTTAGGACTTCTGTTGGGAGCTAGATTTAAGGATAGGGCAATTTGGAACCCTACTCTTGAAAAAATGGAGAGAAGATTAGCAAGCTGGAAGCGTTTGTATCTATCAAAAGGTGGTAAGGTTACTCTACCTAAAAGCACTCTCTCAACTTTGCCTACTTATTACATATCTCTCTTTCCTATTCCGGTGGATGTTGCAAATTGCATTGAGAAATTCCAGTGGGATTTTTTATGGGGTGGTATTGATGAGCCCCACAATTTCAATCTGGTTAATTGGGCCCAGGTGTGTAGTCCCTTGAAGTCTAGTGGATTGGGTTTGTGAAATTTGAAAAAATTTAACCAAGTTCTGCTTGGTAAATGGTTGTGGAGGTACGACATAGAGACAAGCCACCTTTGGCGGTGGGTTATTGAGATCAAGTATGGGAATATTTGGGGTGGGTGGTGTACAAAAGAAGTAACAACTACTTATGGTGTTAGTCTGTGGAGAGCTATAAGACAAGGCTAGCTAGCTTTCTCTAAATCCATCATCTTCAAAGTTGGCAATGGTAGTAGAATTAAACTTTGGCATCACTTGTGGTATGGGGGTTGTACTCTTCGGGAGGCATTTCCAAAACTTTATAGCTTTAGCTGTAACAAGGATTCCTATCTTGCAGATGTTATCTCTTTTCCTAATCAGCGACTACTTTGGGATCTTCGATTCTATAGAGAGCCCCAAGATTGGGAGATGGAACACTTTGATATTTTTTGGAATCTTATACACTCTATGACCTTTACTGGTGATGGGCAAGACAAACTTTGCTGGAAGTCGACAAAGAATAAGGGCTTTAAGGTTAGTGAGTTCTATTTATCCCTCTTCTCAACCCCCTGACAACTTTTTCCCGTGGAAACCTGTGTGGCGCTCAAACATCCCTCTTAGAGTTGCTTTCTTTTCTTGGACTGCCGCCTTAGACAAGATTTTTACCCTTGATAGATTGTGGAATAAGGGTGTAACTGTCATGGATTGGTGTTATATGTGTAAAAGGAATGGGGAGTCGGTAAACCATCTTCTTCTTCATTGTCCCATTGCTTTCGAGCTATGGACTATGGTTTGGAGCCTTTTTGGTGTGGTTTGGGTGATGCCTCTAAGTGTTGCAAATCTATTTGCTTCTTGGCAGGGTCCATTTGGTAGACAGCGCAATATAGACCTATGGCGGGCTGTTCCACATTGTGTGTTATGGTGTCTTTGGCGGGAAAGGAACAGTAGATGCTTTAAGGGGACGGAAGGGTCGATTCATGAGATTAAATCTCTCCTCCTCCACTCTTTATTTGATTGGTGTTCTGTTTTCAATTCTTTTTCTTGCTTTATTTTTTTTTGTTATGCTTGTAATTTCCGTTCTTGATGTAATCCTTTCCATGTACACTCCCAGTGAGCTTTTGATTTATGAAATATCATTATTTATCGAAAAAAAAAAAAAAAAAAATCTCAACTTTTAAGTTTTTGGAGATGTTGAGCTTTCAGTTATGAAGTTGATGTTGTTTTTAATATCCCTGTTTAATTAGTTGAAGGCTTTTAATAATCTATTTTCTCTGTAGTTTTTGGATCTCTTAAATTTTTGGTCCCAATTTTTTGCAATTATCTTCTATACTTTCCATTTACTAGGGTTTGCCTATAATTTTAGCTTATCAAAAAAAGAAGAAAAAGAGGCAAAGATGCCATTTTTTTCTGTCACCACAGTTTATATGTGATGCAATCATGGATGATGGGATTGCCATTGATTACTACACATCTCTCCATCTTTCTAAGAAGCACAAACACGTATAAGCTTCATATGTGTTGTTGGCATGTATATATCTGCTCTAAAAAATTTAACTACCACAAAAAGGAAAAAATCAATTAGAGGCAAAGATGCCATTTTGTATCTCTCCACAAATTATAATTGATGCAGTCATGGATGATGGGCTTTCCATTGCTTATTACAGATCTCTCTATCTTTCTAAGAAGCATGGACACAGATAGGCCGCATACATGTCTGTGGCTTGTGTGTGTACTATTTTGGACATGGCAGGACACAGTCGCAACACAGAGACCATAAAATTGAAAGAAAAAATTGATTTTGATCACCTAGTGCAATCTCAACCTTTGATCAAGCTCATGGATCAGATTGGCTTTTCCTTTTCACCCTCAATCCATGATCTGCTCTCTCTCTCTCTAGATCACCCTCATCAATTTCATGTCCTAGTTTTGAAGAATTGCTCTGTCCCAGTTCTGTGTCAGTGCTTCTTGGTTTTTTGTCATTTTTCTTTTTTGAGGGGGGTAGTTTTACTGCAATTCTCAATTTTTGCAGTTGCAATTTTATTACAGGGCCCCCCTATGCATCCTCTGGTAGAGGCAAGGCTTATATGTGTTTAAAGGTTGTGTCACAAGTAATGTAGCTTTGGAATTATTCTATTTTATTTGATTCAATGGTTTAGCTTTTGGTGATTTTATTTTTTAGTCTCCCAAATTCCCCTAAAAATAGCTTCCTCGCAATTCTTTCTTAACATTTATATTGCCATTTTTTTCCCTTTAATTTCTAATTATAGTTCTTTTGAATTTTGATAAGTATGATTTTATACACACCCAAAGAAAAAATAAAAAGAGTACAGTTTAATTAAGAAAATAGAGGAATGATCTCAAACATACTGGATGTATGGAAGGAGAGCCTCTGTATCTATCAGGTAGCTTGTGCTTCTGCATTTTCTCTTTTTAACTTGCAGAAAGAAAGAGAAATGCGTTCACTACCTATATCACATGTATATTATTGAAATGATGATATTCACAAAGCATATTAATCAAATTGTTGCATTCAAGTATGATTGTTTTATAGATGTTTCTCTATATTCCACTACTTTTATCATAGATAATTAATATAAATATAATAGCATTTATGTATGTATCTTTTGTTCCGAATGTAGCTTTGATATATTGAGGTCTGACTGTAGTCATCCCTTATTTTGTTCGTTGTAACTCAACATTTAATATTGCTTGCTTCTGTGTTTGCTGATAACTACAGAACTCTTTTTGTAGACAGCTACAATTCAGGTGTTAAAGAAAGCTGGTCGTCCCTCAGAACGTCTAGTGAGCCATGAGAACTGCAGGTATAAGACGGCAATGGAGCATGAGTGTGTCCACGTCCATGAGATAACTGAAGATGCCGGAACTGAAGAGGCAGAGGCAAATGCTGAGTACGAGAATGCTCTCAAGGAGGCCATTAGGGGTGTGCAGAATACAGTGACAGCTATAAATGAACATTTAGAAGAAGTCAGATATGAAATTGCAGCCCTCGAAGCTGAGTGACTCTAACATCTTTGTTTAGCAATTTGCTTGTTAAGAAGCAGATCTATGTCTGTAAGCTTAAAGGATGGAGGAAAAACAAAAAGACTGAATAGCTAATGTAAATCTTTGTGCCAACTTTAAATCATTATCTTTGCTTGGTCACTGAAATGTAGGTAGATCAACTCATTTGCCATTACCTCTTCTGTTTTTGGGTGGCGTGATGGGAATGATCTCTGGTGGCAATTAATACAGGGACTTCCAAGGCTCTAGATTTATTGTGCATGTTGGTCCCAGTCCACCGATGGGCCTTATCCTTTATGGTTCATAGAAACATTATTATTTTTAGCTAGGTTCCTTTTGCTTCTTTGTTTTTTTCCTTAATAAGGTCAAATGAGGTTGATTAGTCATGGTTATCCTACTTAGGTGTAACCATAATAACTATCTGCAATTGAGATAACAATACGTAAGGGGCCTAGACGGTAAGGGGTCACAAGTGTTCCCCCAGGTGGGTGGAACTATAGCTTGACTTACTAGTCTTTAGGTCAAGTGGTTTCAAGCGGTGGGAGGCAATAGTCCTTGATCCAAATTATCATCAAATATTGCTTCTGAAAGTTTAAACTCATGATTTATCTCATACCAGAACTCTAAATCAGTAATCACTGCACCATGATTTTGGGTGGTTTAGCACTATAAAGCTTCTCTAGCTCTGCATTGAAGAAAAGGCTTTAAACTTTTAATTGATGCAAAAGAGCTTTAGCAGAAATTTCAAGTTTTCCTTTGGCAAACTTTGAAAAAGGATTTTAGAGGGGGAAATTACACTTAACTATTCTAAAATATACCTCAAATTACACTTTGCATCCTAATTTTTTTTTTTTTTTTTATAATTGCACCCTAAATTTTTTGAATGCACATTCTGTACCTTAAACTATGACTTTTATTACACTTTGCACTCCGACATTAAGTTTGCTGTTAACTTGGATGGAAAAGTATGACATCTTGTGAAATGACCCAATTGCTCCTCATCCCAATCCATTAAAAATAAAAATGAAATTACATTTTACCACCTTAAGCCCTAAACTATACTCTTTATTACACTTTGCATCCTAAAACTTTATATTTCTATCTAAGTTAACGGCAAACTTAACGTTGGGGTACAAAGTGTAACAAGAGTTAGTGCCTGTTTGTTTCAGCTTTTAGGGGCTGAAACGCATGTTTTGAATAAAGATGGACATAAATGCTCGTTTGGTTCAGCATAAACGCAACTTTTGGGTAAAAGTTGTGTTTTGAGCCAAGGCATAAAACGCGCAAGCCAATTATGGAGCTTTGGAGGTCCATAAACAAAAAGTCCATGCACGTTCTGAAGCTATCCGTTGGACTCTTCCGGTAATTACCAAATTACCCTTGATTAAATCATCAGTTCTAACGCTGTCCCTCATTCCTCTCATCTCATCTCTCTGCTCTGCCCTCTCAATAACAAATTTCCAAATCCAAACACAAAAAAATCAATAACAAATTCCCAAATCAGCTAAGGAAAAAAAAAAAAAAAAAAATCAATCCCTTGCATGGGTGTTATAAACGATGTGCTAAGAGAAAAGGGGGAAAAATGGAGGAAGAAGGACTGAAGGAGAGATCTGTGAGTCTGTGGAACATTCTGGGAAAAACAAAGAGCAGAAAAGAGTAAAGGAAAAAAAGAGGAAAGAAGGAAAAAAAGAAGAAGAAAAGAGTAAGGGTATATTTTTAGTAAAGGGAGAAAAGGGAGAAAGGATTAAAAAAAAAAAAAAAAAAAAAAGAATAGGAAGAAGGAGAGTTGGAATGTTCTGGAGTTTGGAGGAAGTGGTAGGTTACAAAAGAGGAAAGAAGTAAAAAAAGAAAAGTGTAAAGGTATGTGTGTGGAGGAGAAAAAAAAGGGGAAAAAAAGGAAAAAAAGAGGAAATGGTATCACAATATTTTCACAATACTTTTACAATAAATTTTAAGTGGTTGGTTATTATTAGCTAATATTGGTGAGAAAAAAATAATTTTTTTAGAAAGAGAAAAAAATTAATTTTAATATTACGTTCAAATTAAAATCAGTATCAATTTTTATTACAATATTTTCACAATAAATCTTAAGTGATAGGTTATTATTAGCTAATATTGGTGAAAAAAAATAATTTTTTTAGAAAGAGAAAAAAATAATTTTAATAGCACGTTAAAATTAAAATCAGTATCAATTTTTATTACAATATTTTTACAATATTTTCACAATAAATTTTAAGTGGTAGGTTATTATTAGCTAATATTGGTGAGAAAAAAATAATTTTTTTAGAAAGAGAAAAATTGATTTAAGTATGATGAAGTAGTTGATTTAAGTATGAACCAAACTCACATAAAAAAAAAAAAAAAAAGTATGAAATAAACTCCCTTATATATACATTGCCATTTTTGGTAATTTATCCTTTAAACTGCCACTTTTATAAGTGTTAGCCAGACACTCAGTTTTTTCAAAAAGCACTTTTTAACATCTTTTACCAAATACTCAGTTTTTTGAAAATGCACTTTTTGAAAACTCCACTTTTTCATTATGCATTTTTATAAAAAGCTGAACCAAACTCACCCTTAAAGTTTATGATGCAAAACGTACATTGAAAAAGTTTAGGGTACAAAGTATGTTGAGGTCTAAAATGTAATAAGGAGCCAAACCCATAGAAGTGAGAAAGGCCCAGCCTGTAGCAATGAAAAAGGGAGAAGGTTTGGCTTAAGATGAAAGCGGGGAGCCCGACCTATGGGAAGAAGAAGATAAGCCTTGGGCCTGAGGCTTGGCCCAACAATGTGAAGAAGTCATGATGCCCAATGAAGTCCAATAAGGAAAGGAAGAAAAAAGGAACATGAGGGGGCTGAGAAGGAGTAGGATCTGGGCCTAGGCTGCGCGGGGATCCACCAATCTTAGAGAGTGGATCCTCGATGAGAGCTGGAAGATGCTAAACAGGATGTGGACAGCTCAGGGGATGACATGCTCATTTTAAAGAAGCACGAAAGATGAAGGTTCTGTCAACATCAGTTTCCTGGGACCTTAAAGGTAGTGACAAAGACATATGATGGTTTTGGGACCAATGCCTGTTGAAGGAACCTAGGGACCTCAGGCAAGGTAGAAAAGGTGAAACAAGAGAAAAGGTAGTTAGGAGCCTTTTTAACTACTCCATTTGCAAGAAGTAATCTATCCCA
Source organism: Quercus lobata (assembly GCF_001633185.2). Taxonomy (NCBI): domain Eukaryota; kingdom Viridiplantae; phylum Streptophyta; class Magnoliopsida; order Fagales; family Fagaceae; genus Quercus; species Quercus lobata. The sequence continues at coordinate 50,425,716 of NC_044907.1, forward strand.
TTTTTAGGAAAGGAACAGATTAAGAGAAGTTAACATTAAAGCCTCAGAACTTTGAGGTGTCCCTTTTAAGGCCTAGGAAGAAGAATGAGGAGTTTTGACCTCAGAGAAGAATTTGGATTTACTTAGAAAGGATCTCTTGTAAGAGGAAAGTCAGTAGGTGGGCTTTCATCTTTTAGTTCTCAGGAGAGTGAAATAAGAGAAAAAAGGAGAAAGGACCAGCCACCAATGCCTTAGATAGAATAGTAGTTCTGGTACCCAGAGCACCTAAAGAATGGACTATTGATTTGAAGAATCTTCAAGCAACACTATAAAAGGGGTGAACCCAAGCTAAGGAAGGACATTCAAACACAAGCACTCAAGATAAAACAATACTAGAAAAGGGCATTAAGCTTCTACTTGAGATATAGTGGGAAGAGGGAGGCATTGTAAGAGGTCTTAAGGCAAACGCTTGAGGAGTCACTTGGATTCAAAGGGATTCAAACTTCACAAGTCTTGAAAACCTAAGTGGAGCTATTCAAGTTTGTGATTTTTGAACTTTATTGAGCCTTGTGGAACATCTCAGCAGAGCAGGACCTAATATACTTGAACACTCAATATAATAAAATATAATACCACTCTATTTGGAGGATCTTTGTCACTCTATTTGCTTTGCATTTTTTTCGCTATTCCTTAATTATTCACTCAACCAATATATATATATATATATATGTATATGTATGTATGTATGTTTGTGTCGTGGGATTCATGTCGTATGTATAGGTTGGTTTGTACAACAACCTAATAAGGTCGCGGTGAGCCAAGCCCAGTCCAACCAACAATCAACCACATATCCTTGGAACCCAGTATCCCCTATCATTATTGGGCATTGGAACCATCCAAAAAAGGAACCCACAAAGTATAATCTAAGATATGGTTTAGGGTAGTAAAGGGTATTTTTTTCCGAATTTTAGAGAATTTTTGAATAGCTTTAAGTTGGTTTTTGAAAAAGCTGGATTTTTAATAAATCCCTAAAACCCTTTTAAGATTTTTATCCCTTAGAAAAAATATTAATGTTGGAAAAATCTTTTTTTCATTTCTTTTTTCGTCTAAAATATAAATTCACATATTCACGCCATCATTGTCATCATTAAATAAACAATATGCCACTAACTGAATGATTGAGATTTAAGTAAGGAAACAAGTACCACTGCACCCCCTTGGTAAGATGGTTGCTCTACAAGAATAAGTGCTTGTGGAATGTGAGCGGTAAGGGTCAAGGTTCAAGTCTTAAGGAGAGAGTTTCACATACATATACACTTATATTAGAGTAGAGTAGAATTTTTATCTTGTATAAAAAAAAAATTAAAAAGTAAAGAAACAAGTATTTATAAAATAAAATAGTATTGCCTTTAAATATATATATATATATATATATATATACTTTTAACACTTCTCATTTTTAAAAGTTTTATATAAAGTCAAGAGTTTTATAGTTCAATTGATTAGTATTTTTTAGAATTTCCAACAAAGATATTTAGGATTCTAAATTTCTAATCTATATATTTATATAAAACCCTTCACCTCTTCTCTCAGTCTCGCTCTTTCTGTTCGTAGCCTCTACTAGCTCAAGTCTTGGCCTCTAAAGCTTGGTACATTTTTGTAATCCTATTTGGTTCTAGAGAACATGTTGGTTTCATATGATTTTGTTTCTCTCTTTTCATAGTCAAGTCAAGCTATTTTACAGATTATGAAAATTACAAAAAAGATTGCTCATAGAATTACTAATTTTTTTTCCAATTTTGTTTTAGGCCCTTTTATTCTGTTATAGTTTTTCAGCAATTTAATTTTGATTTTTTGTTTGCTCTGTAATGAATATGTGCATGTTTAATTTTTGGTTTTTTTTTTTTGGTTGGTTCTGTTATAGTTTTGATGGTGAGATTTAAGGTTCATTGTAATTGGTTTTGTTATGGTTTGATGTATTGTTGAATCCATAAATCAGACTCATCAGACTTTGGTTCTCTATCATTTGATTTGCAAATGTTAGGTTTGGTATATTACCTTTGTTTTGCTACTGCTTAGGTATTACATGAAAGGGCAAAGCTTTTTGGGTTTAACCATCTTTATTTTGCTTTTTGGGTATAAAATTGAAGCCTTTGACCTTTTTTAGAGCTCCACATTTTTACACATAATAAATCTCTTTTTTCTTATCAAATACAAATTACAAAACCCAGTACTTCTTAAAAAAAAGCACATGGAGGAGTCCATTAATTTCTACATGATTAGAACAATGTGTATGTGGCTTGATTTTTTATAACATTGACGTGAAATTAGATTATTCTCATGAGAATATTTACATAGAATTGAAAGTTGAAACTTCCTCTGATAGTTCTGTGTTTTTTTGGGTGGATTCATGTTGTTAAATTGTCATTTCATTCCCATTTAGAATATGTACACTACGTGTTTGACAAAATATCTCACTTACTTTTGCATTTTTCTATATTTTTTGGATGGATTCATGTTGTTAAACTATCCTTTCATTCCCATTTAGAACATGTACACCATGTGTTTGACAAAATGTCTCACTCATTTTTGCATTTTTCTTTTTTGATAATTTGATAGTGATACTCTTATATTAGTTTAAGTCAACTTCATGGTTTGTGTCTCTTGGTTTTAGTTGTCAAAGGAATCACTAACACATTGAAACACCACCCATGTGATAAACCAAAAATGCTATTGACAATTGAAAAACCAAGCATGGCAGGTGTTACTTAAACCCAAGCATGATAAGTATTTTTGAATAGGAAAAATTAGTGTGGGATTTAAGATTGAAAGCACATTTAGGTAATTCACACTTTTCATGGTAGCAAATTGAGGGGGTTTTATTGGGACTAATGAAGTTATTACTTTAATGCCCATTGAAGCAAATGAAGATTCATCTTGCATGACAACAGCGTAAAGAGCTGGTTGATGGCAGCCAAATGGGGAGAGTTGGAAATCATTAGGTCCTACTAAGAGCCAGTATCTCAGTAATCCTTTTCTACACTTGGAGACACTCACAGTTTGTATTAGGATTTTCTTATGCTCCCCTGATCAAATGGGAGATTAGTTTTAGCCAAAGATGCAGACTTTACAATTTGCTCAAGGTGTTGGTCCAACTCATAGAGGAATTTGGAGTTAAAAGCAAAGATAAAATTAGGAGCTTTGTTGATAATTAGCTTTAGAATTGGTAGCCTAAGACCAGATTAAAACTAAAATATTTACATAGAATTGAAGTAATGAACTGGTCTAAGACTTAAACCAAAAAATGCATATTAGCCATTTTCTTTAGCTACCAACAAAGTTTGTCATATGATTCACCATGTACATGTAATTGTTTTTGCTTTTCAAATAACATGCATAAGTTACAATTTGATTTTGCTTTATCCTAGAAAGAGTTGTAATAGTCCAAGTTCACAATTGATTATGACAAATTCTAATTGTATAAAAGTTATCATATGTTATATTCATAATATGCTATATCTCTGTATATAAATCATTTTGAGGTCTTGGTATAATATATGTACATATGATTATAGCATTTTGTCTTTGATTTAGATATTTGGATTATTGGTTTTGATTAAGGTTGAATGATGATGAAAAATGAAAAGAATGACACAATCAATGAGATCTACAAACCCATTTATAGAAGAAGCAGTGAAGGCAAAGAAAGACTGGAATGGGTTTTTTGGTATTGGTTTCTTTTGAATTGTATGTATATTGAATTTTGGTTTGTGTATGTGATTCAAATTTGAGAAATTTTTTAGTTGAAAATTTAGATACAATAGGTTTGGATAAATTGGATTATGATTTATGTAGATATAAGGATTAATAAAAATCCTATTTTCTTGGGTAGGACTTGAATTCTCTAAAACTTTTGTTCAATGGTTGATAGTGAGGACTGAGGTGTCCCGAAGCCATACAGTTAACCAACTTTTCAACAAAACTCTTTCGCTTATTATGATTAAATTAAAAGGATTAGTTTGAATATGAGGTATGTTGACTGAATTCTAAGATTGAATTTTTTTTTATATAAAACTTTTCCGTATATAACACGGGTTAGCGACTAGTGTATATATATATATATATATATATATATATATATATAAAAGCTCTTCACGAAAAATTATATAACAAATTCAAAATAATTTATAACTACAGTTTACAAGTTAATGATTTAATTTTTAGGGGAAACCCATACAACTCCATAGTTTCCACAAGATAAAGCATGAAGGATACAACAACTGTATATTAATTTTTATTGGAAACTGTTTACTAATCCTAGTTGAAATAAAATTATCTTTTTTTTTCCCCAAGAAATACAATTTGCATTGAGTGTAAGGACTTCTTACCTTTTAGGGTAAATTACACCTACGTTTTTGGAAATTTCAATGAGTCCTCTCCATCCCCCCACCCAGGGGCGTAGCCAGGAATACATACTTGTGGGGGCCGGGTTCTAACAGAAATATACTAAATATAATTCTTAAGTATTAACATTTGTTTCTACAGTCACAGGTATCCTAATTTCTGAATTGCTAACATCTTTTTTCTTAAATAATGCATCAATTGTTTTTCGTTTGCTCATAATTCTTTTAGCTTTAAGAATATGACTCAAAAATTAACCTGAAAAGAATTTTAAAAAATAAAATATTAATTAGAAATTTTTATTTAGTTATATGAATGTTATTCATACTCAAGAAAAAAACAAAATTTCCACTATAATTTAAACAGTCAACCCATTTTTAATACAACTTTAATTAATAATAACCCCTCAAAAAAAAAATTTTAATTAATTTGTCTTTTATAATGTATTGGTTAATTTAATTATATAGCTTTAATTATTGTTGTTTAGCGTAACAATAAACTATATTGCTTTAATTTATTTGTCATTAATTATACTGCTTTAATTTGTTATATTGTTTAGCCCCTTGTACATATTACATTAAAAGAGTCGAACATTATACATTACATGTGCAGCACAATAATTAAAGCAGTGTAATGTGTTGCACATTACATTGATTTAATTATTGTTTACCCAGCCCCATGAGCCCATCTACCCCCTCCCCACACCACTCAACAGACAACAGACAAGCACAACATGCGCTCCAATCACAATAGCCAGCTGCAATCAGAAAATTTTGCAATGCCAATCACAAATCACAACACAGTAAACACACGTTACACTAAAGACCAACACACTGGCTTTTAGCAAAAAAAAAAAAAAAGACCAACACACTGACCAACAAAAAGGGATAAGATAAAGCCAAATTAAAAAAAGACAAAAACAGAAAAAAAGTAAAAGCCAGCCAATAAGAGACCGTTCAAAAGAGAGAGAGACTTACTGAGATGTGAGATCAGATATTCAGATAGGCTATTAAAGTTAAAGAATAAAGAGAGAAACGTTCAAAAATTACATTTCATTTTTTCATTCAGTTTCAGAGAGAGAGAGAGAGAGAGAGAGAGAGAGAGAGAGAGAGAGAGAGAGAGAGAGACTGAGAGAGAGTCAGAGAGAAAAACCTTGAGGGAGGGTTGGACTGCCGGAGGGAGCAACCAGTAACGAGCACCGCTGCATCGAAGTAGAGGCAGAGCCGATCTTCGATGACCGATCTACGATCTGCCGTCTGCGAAAATTTCATTTCATTTCATTTTTTCATTTCAGTGAGAGAAAAAGAGAGAAATACCTTGAGGGAGGGCCGGAGGGAGCACCAAGCACCAAGCACCGGAGCAGAGGCAGAGCGATCTCCGATCTGCGATGAGGGGCAAGCAACGACAAGCTACGGCGTCGCGGCGACGTGACCGTGGGTTTCTGGGTTTGGTTTTGGTTTGTGTATTGGGGATTTTTTTTTTTTTTTTAGATAAACACCTCTGTCACTCTGTGAGTCTGTGTTTGGTTTTGCTGGAGTTTGATTTGCTTTTGTTGATTTGCTCTGTATAGGCAATAATATTGGGGTTTGATTTCTCTGGCAGGGACGTGAGTCACGTGACTAGCGACGTGATGGGTTCATTTTCTAATTCTCTGTATTGATTTTTTTTTTTTTTTTTGGTTGAAAATCCGTGGCCTTGCCGTGAGCGAGCTACCTCTGTCATTTATTGGGCTCACAGTGGGCTTGGCTTGCCGTGGGCTGGGCTCTGTTAAATTTTTTAATTTTTTTTTTCCAGATTTTAGTTCAAATTTTTTTTGTTTTTTTTTTTTTTTTTGCTTGAAAGTAGAACAAATAAATTTTTTTTTTTTTTTTTTTTTTTTAATTTGAGGTGTTCCTAATTTTTGGTTAAGGGCTGGGAGAATGGGTGAGAAATGGGTTGGGAGGTTGTCTAATGTTGTGGGGGCCATTTATTTTTTCTTCATAGGCTAATGGGAATTTTTTTTTTTTTTTTTGCAGGGGCCACGGCCCCCCCAAGCGACTACGTGGCTCCGCCCCTGCCCCCACCAAACTATGAACAATATGACACTTCCCTCTTAATGTTTGAATAAATGAAACACATTTGTCTTGTCGTCTCACATGATGGCATCCCTTGGATTTTTTTTTTCTTTTTCGTTTAAAAAAAAAAGATTTCTACTCATTTATATGAAGACTAAAATGTAATTACATTCTTAAAATTTTGGAGTCAATTTGATTTTCCCCCCTATAGTTTCAAAATTTAGATATGTATCGTTAATAATATAATTTTGATTTGAAATATCCATTAATGAGGTAGCTGTTAAGTGCCACCTAAGCTTAAAAAACATAGTTTTGTTATCTATATTGTCATTTTATAGGTTTTAATTAGCGCTTAACCAGTAAAGTTTCTGATGGTTAAATAAGAAATTTGTGATTTAATTTCTGTCTACACCAAAAGCAATCGGTGTGTTTGGTTTAATGATAATGAATACAATCATCAGAAATAGAGATCATAAGTTGAAACTTTATATATATATATATATATATATAATGAACTATGTCATTTAGATTATGTCATAAAAAATAATTTTCTTTCTTTTATAGTTTTAATTCAATTTTAGTAAAAATAATAATTATTTATTTTTCCCTTTTGTTTTATTTTTAAAAATTTTCTTTTCCCTCTTGCTGTTGCATACTTGGACATCGCCATTGATACCTAGACATCACCATTGACCCGCTTTCTAGCCACAAACCATGATATCCTATACAATCATCCTCGTCGGTCTCATCTCAAAATGGTCCTTAACTTTGGCATCATGTGTCAAAATGATCTAACCTTTTAAGTGTCTCAGTTTAGTGCTTAGCCTTTTCTTCATGTGTCAAAATGGTCTTTACCATTATGCGGTGGATGAAAAAAAAATCTAATTTGACAAATGGAAAGGAAAAACAATTATGTATTAATGCGGCCCATATGCCACATGATATTTTTTTAAACTATATTATTAAAAAATCCAAAAACAATATTAGGAAAAAAAAAGATAATAATTTAGGAGAAAAGAAAGGACTGTTGCTAGTTCTAAAATTATTAATTTTTTCTATTTTCTTATCACAAACTAAAAATAATAAATTTTGTTAATGTATTTAACTAGTTTTTATAATATATATTTTTATATATTTTTTGAATTTTTTATTAATATATTTAAATAAATTCCAGGTGGCATATAGTCAGCATAACTACATTAGTTTATTCTTTCTGTCTATCGCATCAGAATTTTTCATCTATTATTAAGGACCTTTCTAACACAAAATGTCAAGAACATGGTGGTTCTTAATTTTTTAAAGGTTGGAAAATAGCTAACTTTATGAGTAGCCTAACCTCCTAAGAGAAAGGGAGGGAAACTAGAGAAATTGAGGGATAGAAGAGTGATTCAGCAACATATCCAAATGGATATTGATCAACATGGTTAGAAACATCATTGAGGAGGTAAGACCATTACTGAACAACTTTGAGCACTTTGAAGTTTTTGTTGTAAAAAGAGAAGTTAACATGGAAAATCATTCAGTGGCAAGGCATGCCCAAATTGTGACGAATTTGATAGTGTGGATGGATGAAGCTTTGTCCAACAACAATTTATCCTTGATGCAATTGCAATAAAATATATGTTTCCTTCAAGAAAAAAAATAGGGAATATAAGTTATTTAATTATTTGTGAAGCATTTGGATTGGCATTTTAGAGCTTCAACAATTATGAGGGAAGCAAATGGAGAATTATTAGTTAAGCTTTCTGCTACTTCTATTTTTTGATTGTTGATGGAGTTGTCAGCCTTTGGTTTTCCTACAACAATTATTTTGTTTTTGTTTCCTACAATGTTTGACATTTAAGGAAAACGATTCATCAAAATGTGCAAAACACATATTAGATACTTTAAGCTTAACTTTCTTATGCAACCGAAGATTAATCAAATAAAGATGTGGACACGTTTATACTAAATCATATTCATAGTAAGTTGAAAACCGTTAAAACTATATTTTTTTTTCCCCAAACCAATATATGTCATGATCATCAACATCAAAGTTCTCTTCAAGAATGAAAAATGCACAATAAGTTCCTTTAGTTATGTATTTAAATTCAATCATGTGAGTTTAAGAGTAAAGAGCACTACAATATTTAGATGTACAAAACCCAAGAGATCCCCCTAAACTAAGCCAATCAAAAACATTGAAGTATCTTAATTCTAGTATGTTTAATCTAAAAATTTATTTATGTAAAACTACTATTGGTTTGTTTTCATTTATATTTTAAATGTTTCCTTGAAATCAAAGTAAATAAGCAGATAACTTACCTTTGTGAACAATGGCAACTCTAGCCCTACAAAGTATAAGGTGGTGGTTATGGTCTGGAGGCACTCCTCTAGGAATATTTCAAACATATTACCAAAAAAACAAAGTGAGAAAAAGATCCATGGATCGAAGAGATAGTAACTGGCATCATATTCATATAGCTATGGGCCATCCTTGGCCTTCTCTTTTGTAGGCATCTATTTTATGAGCCAATAATGCAATCATCTTTTAATACCTGTGAGTCTATAGTGCAATCATCTTAATGGTATTAAAAGTTAGAGGATTTGTTTTGCAGGTATATATTTTCTGAACAACATAATTCTAAGGAATTAAAATGCAGGTCCATAAGACATTTTGTCAAACACGTATCATGCTATAAAACTCAGCCAACAGTCAAGCAAACATTGTTAACTCAGTTAAGATAAATCTGTTGTATATTAATTAGCAAGCCAAGTATTAAAACAATCTAAATATCTTATCCTTTGAATTATAAGTTTGGAGTACCCTAAAAAAAAATCCAAACATTCCAAGCAAAACCAAATCATTTCAAAGGCTATAGAATGAAGAAGTAATTGAATTTAAAATCAGAAAGAAAAAAAAAATTGAAGATTTTGGTAATCTAACAATTACAACATATGCAAAATTCAAGGCGCAATCAATTAAGATAAACAATCTTTCTCCAAAAAAAAAAAAAATTAAGATAAACATTATACATAAACTATATCGGTTGTGAGATCAATGCATGCTCTATTTGAAGGCCAAAGTGGTATTATGTACTAAGTGTGATTCAATAACATATAATTAATAAACACTAGAAAACTAATCTTCACGCTGATCATGGTAGTATACACTAAAAAATGGCAAAAAAAATTATTTTAAAATAAGATCAATTTGAAAAGGCATTTAATAGAAGTAATAGAAGTCCAAAAAAAAAAATAGGAAAAATTACAAAGTGTCTCATATAAGAAAGGTGAAGAAGAAATAAAACCTGTGTTAGTGAAAGATTGCTTTAAAGAGAATGAAGAGGTATTCCGTCAACTTCAAATCTCCAACCAATCATGGTGAAATTACATCCTTTGATGGACATGCTTTTGATAATCTCATCACCTTTTCTAGTTTCTGCTCTATACATAGATGGAAAGTCAATGACAGATAAACAGGAAAAAAAAAATCTAATAAAAGCATCATACATAGGCGGGGAAAAAGAACGGATCAAGCATGAAAAAAGAGTAGGAAAGTAAAAAACCTGGAGAACATTAATAGAACAAATCTAAAGGTCTAAAACCTTCTTCATAATTGTCTTTGCCAATGATCATAATCATCGCCCATTACCTTATCATTCCACAGTTGCCACATTACAACGAAATTTTCAATGCCATACATATAAAGTCAATATATATTCCAATCCGGATGCCCACCAAAAGCCAAACACAAATAGAGAAACCAAGATATTGAATTAGAAATCTAACAAAAAAGCAAAAGACACTATCCAATATTGATTTAGTCTGCTCTCTACGATGATTGCAAAATTACCCCCCCAAAAAAAAAAAAAAATCATCCAAATATCCAAACCAAAACCAAAGCTAAGCAAAAACAAATTATAACCAAAATACCTTTATCGAAACCATATTTAACCCAAATGCCTCAATCAAAACCCTATAATCAACACAATAAGAAATAGAGAAAGCAAAAAGGTAAAGGAAACATTAATGAAAGACATTTCAATTAAAAAAAAAAAAACCACAGAATACATTAGAAAGCAAATAGAAAGTCAAAGGTTATATATGCCAAGGAAAAACATACAAAGAAAGAGCACCCAAAGAAAGAGCATTACCCCCATCAATTAACTATGCAATTAAAGTAATAGTATTTGAATAGGAAAAGCAATCATGGGAAACAATGAACTGGGAATTGCATAAACTATTGGCAGAAACAATATTTGATAAAGAGGGGAAAAAAAAAACATTATGCTAACCTTGGGTACATGTGGTTAAAGCATATTCAAATTAAATATAAGTAAAGAAACTTAGAACTAAGAAATGTGTAAAAGAGAATGGAATAATTCATATAAGAAATGTGTAAAAGAATAAGTACCAGTTTAGTGACAGATTACTGTAGAGAGAGAAGCGGCATCTAACAAAGAAAATATGGTTGGCAGCATAGTATGCATATTGTAAAATTAATCACATAACAGCCTAACCATACACCAAATCTAATCCAATAACCTTAATCAAAATCAAATCTAACCCAAATGCCTAAATCGAATCTATAGTACCAAACACCCAAACATAAATCATAATTATGGCGTAATTTTAAAAAGAATAAAGAAAACCTTTACCGGTAACAGTTTCGGTTGCACTACGATGGTGGCTGCCAAAACCTAAGCCTAAATCAAAATCAATTCAATTGAAATAACCAAGCCTAAATCATATTTAAATGATATAATTTTAAAACAAAACAAAAAACCTTATCGGTAAAGGTTTCGACGTAGTGATAGAACGGTAGAAAAAATAGTGAAGCGGTTTGCTTAATCAGCCAAATGAGAAGTTTGGATCTTTATCCTTATTTGGCGGTGGATTTCTCACAACCCACAAAAATCTTTGATCGTTGTTTTCTAAACCCACCGCTATTTCTTTCAACTGTTTCTCCGAAAAAGATCCCAAGCTTCCAAAACATAGAAACACAACGCTTCGACTCGGTTGTGAGTTTAGCCAATTCAAACACTTGTGCTCTTCTCCATCTTGAATGGTGTCTGATGTTTTGGGTTTCAATTTTTACTTTTTAGAGCATGCAGTTTTTGATCTCTCCTTCTCTGTTCTCTATATCGCAAGTTTTTTTTTGGGAATTTTTTTTCCAAATAACATTAAATATAAAAAAATTTAGTTAGTTGTCATGTTGCAAAACAATGTTGTAAACTAGCATCTCAAGTGTCTAAAACTCGAGTTCTAAGATAAAAATCGAGTTTTTAAGTCTCGATTTGTAAAGGGTGGTAGCTGATGTGGATAGCAATCCACGCGGAACTCGAGTTTCACCATTTTCAGACCTTGCTTTCTTCGTCTCTGTTCTTCGTCGTCAAATCGTTCTTCCTGTCGTTAGATTGTTCTTCGTTCTGGGTTTCTTCATCTTCGTCAGATCTTTTTTCCTTCTTCTTCTTCGTTCTTTGACGACAGATCTAAAGACCAAATCATGCCTCTTCAAATCATCTCTTCGTTCTTCCTCTTCAGATCAGATCGAGCCTCCTCAACCTCTTGAAATCGTTATTCCTTTGAGTACAAAATCGAGTCTTTAAGACTCGAGATCTATGTGGCATCACACTGCCAACTCACCAATTGAGAATTGAGTCTTTAACCCTTGAGTTTTAGATTGAAATCGAGTTTATAAAACTCGAGATGCTAGTTTGCAACTTTCTTTCAAACGCATCTTAACTTACGATATACTTCCTCCTCACTGTGCTAGTCTACACATTCCCTCTTTTTTGGGGAGTATTGCAAGACCTTTTAATTGTATTTTAACCGGTTAGTTTTCCTTTTATACCGGGAGGCTTTTAAATGGTGTTGTAGCATTGCCAAACAATATAATTTATCACATTTTAACATGGCTGAATTTTAGATAAGCATTTTTCCTACATGGCAGCATCTCCTTAATTACAGGAAAAGGCTTTTGCTATTATATATAGTATATGATATATATATGCATGTCACTTAACGGTTTTTTTTTTTTTTTTCTCGTTCAATTCCACCCCCTCTGCTTTGCCAAACAAAGTGAAAGAGGCAATGGAAAATTATTGAGAAAGTCTATAGACATAAAAAAAATGACTAGGTTTGAATAGGATTGTAAATGAACTAAATTGTTTATGAACAGCTCGAGCTCATTTCCTTTTTAACTTGCGATCTGTGTGGTTGTTCATTTTAATTGTGGCAGCTGTGGGACTGTGAAAGTGTTCTGTATAGGCTGCTTTCATGGAATAAGAGGCCATCTTTGAATCAAAGGTACCAGATTTTAGGGCTTTATGCAAGCAAGGATATTTCAGAAGGGATAAGATTTTGTTACTAATGGAGAGTAATGTTATGTGGGATTTAGAGTTTCGAGTTATTGTTGAGCAAGAAAGAATGGAATTGTGTTATTGTTTGGCTGTTGCAATCTTGAGTTTAATGGGGGGAGTGGTGAATGTAGATTATTGAAAAAGTGGGCATATCAATAATAGATGATTTGGAGAAATGTGGTTTCTGAAGATGGAAGGTGGTTTCGATTTATACAAACGAGACATTGTATTGTGTAAAAAAAAAAGTTTCTAATAATTGAGATGGATTTGAGGATGATTTTGATGAGCAAATTCAGATTAGTTTTTTCAATTTTGGATTTTGCTGGCTAAAAAAAAAAACACTTATTTATGTTTGTTTTTTTAGTAAACAAGTCAATCTCAAGCCCAACTATAGACACGCTTATTAAATGAGTCAAGCTCAAATAATGTGTTTCTAAACAAATTCGTGAACATGAGATCTCAAATTAATTATATATAATACTATATATTTATATGTATAATTATCTAATAATATATTTATAAAAACTTGAAATTAGATTGTAGAAGTTAGTAAATTTGTTCATATAATATAAAATCATTATTTATAGTTTATTCATAATATGAACAATTCATTTGTAGTCAAAATTCATAAATTTGTGAAGGAGCAAAACAGTTTAGTCATAGTTTTACTATATAGAAAAAAATAAGTTGATCAAATAGATTGTGAACGAACTCAAACTTGCTCAAAAAGTAAATGAACCAATGAAGATTGAACATATAATCTTGTTTGGTGATGAACTTGAACTTGGCACATGTTTGAAATAAAATTAAATGAATAAGTCTGAACTTTGAATATATGGCTTGGCTTGGCTCTGCTCGTTTATAGTCCTAGGTTTAGAGGAGATGGAGATAATTGTGGCCTCGGGTCTTTTCCTTAAAAAATTTCCTTAAAAAGATGATTAGGTGTAATTGTTAAGTAAACTCCTCTCCGTCAAGTGATGGCTCCCCAATGTGGAATGCATAGATAGGAATTACCTAATATTTTATTGTGCAGCTTAAATCAATGCTAACAATAATGCAAGAAGCCAAAATGTTGTGACAGCTTGAACTTTTTTGACATAAAAATATGTTATCTATGGAATTATCAATTATGGCATGTCTTACCCACTCAATTTTCAGCTTTAGTAGAGTAGAAAACTGTTTGTTTAATACATAACCGCGTTACTATTATGTCATAGCAAGAGCTTTAGTAATGCAGGTAAACACTTTCCACTTAGTTTGCTTTTGGTGTCGAGGGACCCTAATTAAGGACCAACACAATAGTTAGTGTTTCGTCTACTTTTGATGCAAGTTTGGAGAAAAACATAGGAATTCCATCTTTTGACTCACTGGCCTTATCTATTCTTGCTTTCTCTTTCGCTTTCGTTATTTGGATGTCTTTAAAAAAAAAAAAAAAAGGTAATTAGATTCTTGATGAATTATTGTATACAAAGAAACCAAAAGAAAGACCAATGTTTTTTTATATTTAAAAATAATAATAATTTGTCAGTTGATGGGGAGGGATTTGAATCATGAATGTCTCTATTGAAAATAACATGAAGTGTCAATTGAGCTACAAGACTAATTATTAATGATTAGGTGTAATAATATTATAGAGTTATTTAGATAGGATGATTTTGTTTTATGAAAAATTTGATCCAACAATCTTATATTGTTCAAACTTATCAATAAATTTTACTACAAAATAGACTATATTTATTATCAATAGATTTAAAATAATAATTTATAAATTTATAAATTTATTTACAAACTTACATAATCTAATCTCAACTTGATGTAAGCTTATTTTTATATATCCATTTGGGGACACCCATATGGTGGGTTGAAGGGCATGTTGTAACCTAGAGCTCTTAAGTTCCATTTACTACAATATTGGTTCACGAGGTTTTTAGGATATCTCATGGTTAAAAAGTGGAATAGTCTGGAAAAAAACTAAGACACTACTTCCTTTATTTTAGATATATATATATATATATATATATATATATGTATATTATACTTTTCAAAATATGTAGTTAAGTAACTCAAAAATTTTTTTTAAGAGAGAGAGTTTCAACTTATGACATCCGCTCCTGATAATAAATCTTTATCATCATACCAAGATACCATGCCTTACTAGCATTTATACTCCTTCCACCATTTTTTGAACATGTGAATTCTAGTTAACTTAATTAGTAAAGTTTTTGATGATTGAATAAGAGATTTGAGGTTCAATCCCTGCTTACATCAAAAACTCGAAAATTATTATAGCATAAAAAAGTTAACATTATACCTTTTTTTATATAAAAAAGATAAAATTAGTAG
The DNA here is from genome assembly GCF_001633185.2 of Quercus lobata. NCBI lineage: Eukaryota > Viridiplantae > Streptophyta > Magnoliopsida > Fagales > Fagaceae > Quercus > Quercus lobata. Next base: position 50,440,837 of record NC_044907.1, read on the forward strand.
TCCTTTTATTTATTTAGATTCTAGAAGACACAATAATTGCAATTTCTCATTACTAGGGACGTAGCTAGCTTTGGACTAAGGGGGCAATGGCCCCCCCTAATTTTTTTTAAAAAAATATTATTATATATGTGTATTAATTTTAGCAATTTTGTTCTATAAGATTACATTTTTCCCCTTAAATAATATCATTGATTCTTTTAAGAGTAATTCTATACTTATAAACTTTTTTGTAATATTTTTACAAACTGTTTTGGTAATAAACTCTTAGTGGTTCGCATATGGACCCACCACTCACATTATTTTTTTACTTATTAGTGATCACTTATTACATCAATAATTTATAACAAAAGTTTGTAGAACTAGTATTTAGGGATGACAATTTTTCCCCGCCCCGCTTAACCCGGCCCTTCCCGCTTCGTCCCGTGCGGGTTTTCCCCACCCCGCAAAGGCGGTGGGGCGGGGATGGGGCAAGATTTTAGCCTCGCACCACGGGGCGGGGCGGGGATGGGTTTAGGCCTTTTGGACCTACCCGCCCCACCCTTCCCCATCCCCGCCCCGCCCCGCGTTACTAAAGGTTATAATTGTAAAATTTTCATACCCTAAAACCCTACTATTTAAACAAACATATTAATATTAGCATATTTTATTCTACCCAATGTGATTCTTTGCCTTTATTTTGTTGTGTTATACTATGAGATTTTTATTTATTTATTTTTTTAATAATTGTCTTGTTAAACACTTGAATATATTATTCAATTTTTTCTAAAAATTGATTTGATTTGATGGGATAAATTTAGTTGTAATTTCAAGTATATTTTTATGAATGAAATAGGTTTCATTAAAAAAATTGTACTAGTTGTAAGGCAAATTAACAAAAAGTAGAGTTTTACGAGGTGGGATGGGGCTTCGTGGGGCTCCAAGGGGCGGGGATGAGGTGAGAAAGTATTCCCCGTCATGCAGGGTGGGGCGGGGATGGGGCAAGATAAAACCATGCGGGGCGGGGACGAAGACCCCATCTTTCGGCCCTGCCCCGCCCCACCCCACCCCATTGCCATCCCTACTAGTATTTCCTCATTTTAGTGACTATAAAAAAATTTATAGATCTAAAATTTAAAATAAAATATATAAGCCCAAAAAAATAGCTCAACAACAAAAATTACCAATAGTAAAACTTAAAAACAAAAAATTAAGCTCAATTAACCAATTTTATTTAAAATAAAAAACCTTATCATTTAAAAAATTATAAACAAAAATAATTTTGTTCTTATCAACACCAAAAAAAAAAAATCCTCAATAATTAAGTAGTAGCAAAATCAAAAGTTAAACCCGAAGTAAATAACTACCAATAAAGCTAACTCTCTTAACTCAAAACTGTGGTTCCGTCCTGCTCATTACACCGCATCACCAGTAATGATTCAAGAATAATGCGGGGAACACTTTGGGATCTGTGCGCTTTCCTTTCGGTGCAGGGGCCCATGGGCCATGACCCATCATTCATGGATACTTTGTTCACTTTGACTCATGAAGCCCACTTTGGAAAAATATGTATTTTATAAAAAAAAAATTCGCATCGTTATTCGTTACAGTATGCCCCACAATTACGTGTATCATGTATAGCACTCAAGAGTAATGACTAGGCCCACTAGGGTCTTATATTTTGATTACTCTGTCCCTATCCAGTCCATATTTCCCTCACAGATCATTCTAAGCTTACCTTTCCCACAAAGAGAATTCATTCATTTCATAGTGAGAAATGACAGGAGTTCTGTGACCTAACTTGGACTCCCTTCTTTGCAACGTGATCCAACAGTGCATGGTCCGAATATATACATTATTTTTATTTTATGGTAAATTAGATTTATGAAGATCTAAATTTTATATCATATTTTAGATTAGGTATCGAGTTTTACGATTTTGTCAATTAAAGTCTTAAATTAATGAAATCGTTTCAATTTAAGGCATTTATCTCATTTAAGTTATTCTAACAGTAACAGAGCTTATAAAAGCTGAAATTCGTTAATTAAGGGTCTGTTTGGATAGAACTTATTTTGCTGAAACTGAAAACTTAAAACTGAAAACACTGTAGCAAAATAATTTTTAAATGTGTGAATAGTGCTGTGGGACCCATTTTTAATGAAAAAATTGATAAAAAATGAAATTTGTGGGTCCATGAACAGTGCATATATGCACTGTTCACTGCAGAAAGTAACCGCAAAGTCAACATTTGCGGTTACTGTTCATTGAACAGTAACCGCAAAACTCCAACACGCGTGAAAACCAAAAAAAAAAAAAAAAAAAAAAAGAAGGACAAAAACGCAAGGTAGAAAACGCAAAGTAGAAAAAGCTGAATACAAACACACACTTACATAAGACTTACTCATCAATCAATTTAGTGGCTATTGAACTGAGAAGGTGGAGAGAATGTTTTGGGTAATTGAAAAAGATAGATAAAGACTTCCAATTGAAATAGGAAAAGGAATTGTATATCAGCCATCCAGAATAATGTGGGGAATTGGCTCTGTGACGAGAGAGATATCATGGACCACATCAATAAGAGTTTTATGGTACTCTATTCTACCTCTCAGGATCGGCTTGGTTGGAATTTCCCCCCCTCATCCACATGGCAACTTTCACTCACGGATAGTGACAAGGATAATCTTGACTATGAGGTTACAGATGATGAAATCAATATAATTTATGAACTAATGATTAGTCGTTGATGAATTTATTTATAGAGAAAGGTACAAATAAGACATTATTTGACTTAAAATGATTATTACGAACTAAACTAGCTACTTGGGTTTGGATTGTATCTAATACTCTTGTGCATTAAATGCAATACATGCCCTAAAATAACCATGTGTCCGTCCTGTATCCCATTTAGTGCACAAAAGTAGTGCAAGGAAGCCTAATTTAGAAAGTAATTTTTAAAATTCTTAGTTTACATGGCTAGTACAATATAAATCTATAATCACCCACAAATATCCGATCCAAATATTTTTTAACCTTTTTTTTTAGAATCAATATATATATATATATATATATATATATATATTCTTTTTTTAAGTTAATAGTTCACATTTAGATCTCGGATTGTTCTGAGGGCATTAAAGTTCAATTGCTCTCATCTAAGTGATTGTGTCTTTCTTTTGTTTTTGTTTTAAATCTTTCTTTTACGAGTAGGATGGTAATTTAACAAGTCCAAAGATGAGCTCGTTTGTTTTCCAACTGAATGATGGAATACATGGTGATATTTGGGTTCTTTTTGTTATTGATAAATGATAAGTCAACTGTTAGATTCGGGGTTTTTGGGTACGTAGTCAAGTTTTGTATTCAAACCAATATGTCACTTAATGGTTCCTATTGTTTTTATTTTCCCTTTCTTTATTTCTTTTCTCTTTCCACCCCCTTCATTTGCCAAACAAAGTGAAAGATACAACAGAAAATTATTGAGAAAATCTATAGACGTAACAAAATGACTAAGTTCAAATAGGGTTGTAAATGAATCAAAAAATTTATGAATAACTCGAGCTTGTTTCCTTTTAACTGGTCTTTGTAATTGTTCATTTTTGGAGTGGCTGCTGTGGGACTGTGTGAAAGTGTTCTGTCTAAGCTGCTTACATGGAATAAAAGGCCATCTATGAATCAGAGGTACTGGATTTCAAGGCTTTATGCAAGCAAGGATATTTCAGAAGGGAGAAGATTCTGTTACTAATGGAGTGTAATGTTATGGGGGATTTAGAGTTTCGAGTTATTGTTGAGCAAGAATGGATGGAATTGTGTTATTGTTTGGCTGTTGCAATCTTGAGTTTAATGGGTGAGTGGTGAATGTAGATTATTGAAAAAGTGTGCATATCAATAATAGATATTTTGGAGAAATGTGGCTCCTGAAGATGGAAGGTGGTTTCAGGGAAGATATAGACGAAACACTGTACTTTGTACAAAAAATGGTTTTGAGAATTGAGATGGATTTGAAGATGATTTTAATGAGCTAATTCAAATTAGTTTTTTCATTTTGGATTTCGCTGGCTCAAGAAAGAACTTGTTTATATTTGTTTGTTTAGTAAGTTAAGCTCAATCCTAACTATAGGCACAATTATTAAACAAGTCAAGCTCAAACATAATAATGTGTTCGTGAACAAACTTGTGAACATGAAGGCTCGAGTTTTTTTGCTGAGAATAAAAACCATGAGGGCTCAAATTAATGATATATATAATACTATATATTTATATGTATACTTGTCTTCTGAATATATATTTAAATATAGATTTGAAATTAGGTTGTATAAGTTTGTAAATCGGTTCATATAATATAAAATTATTATTTGTGGTTTGTTCATAAAATGGACAATTCATTTTTAGTCAAAATTCATAAATTTGTGAAGTGGTAAAACATTTTAGTCATAGTTTTACTGTATATAGGTAAAGAATAAGTTAATCAAGTAGATTGTGAACAAAACTCAAGCTTGCTCAAAAAGTAAATGAACCAAGATTGAACAGGTAATCTTGTTTGGTGATGAACTTAAACTCGGCACATGTTTGAAAAAAGAAATTTTAATGAAGGAGTCTAAATTTTTAATCAATGATCGAAATACTTCTCAAACCATTTACCTAACAACAAATCAAGCAATGAGAAATCAATTCTAGCTCCAAAACAGGGGTTAAATACTTTAATCTTTCTTGAGACTGGTTTATAACATTATCTAGTTATTTCTCCGCCACCTAAATGATGGAAAAGAAATAAAACAATCACTTTCATAATGTCTCGAGATCTCCTCATAACGTGTTGAAACTCAAGTCTCTACTTTAAAAAATTGGAATCTTATCTTGAAAATTGTTGTATTATGTGATTTATAAATATTAATTGAGAACTTGAAGAAAAACTAATGGCGTCTTGGGTAAGTTTTTGGATTTTGATTCCTATATATATTGGTTATTGCCTTTGTGAAAATTTATATTGAGAGTGTCAGAGTAATTGAAAAATACTAAAGTTGCTATAAGTTTTAGTATAAGGGATTTATAAATTTACATGCCAATAAATATAATATTAATTGGTGTCATATGATAAACGTAATATTAACTTTTTAATTAATTCTTTTGTGTCACCACAATTTATATAATAATATTTATGATTTCTGTAACATTTTTCTAAATTATTTGTTGGACTACACTTCCGTGGAACATGATAGTTTCATTTACAAACACGACCCTTGCCTAGGACTAGGAGGTGGTATATTAGGTAATGTAAATATTCCCCTCATTACTTAATGAATCTGAGATTAGACTCCACAAGTTTACCCACATTCAATGTTTGGCACTAATTGAGGAAAAAGCGTCGTTAGCTAAACTTAAAGGCACCAATTATATACAGAACTTTTAGAATATATATATAGTTCTTTAAGCACCTAATTTTAGACATACAAATAAATCAAGTTGTTCACAAACAATTTGGGTTTTACCGGATCAAAAACTCATTTATGTTTGTTTGATTATAAATAAGTTAAACTTAAACCTTAGTTTTAGGTTTGTTTAATAAGCAAGCCAAGCCCAAGCAAAAAAAATTTGTACATGACCCACATGGGACCACTACTCATTAGGTCATTACCATAACTTTTTTATTTCCATCTAAACTAACCAACTATCGCTTTAAACTTTAGTTACATTAAAAAATAAAAAAATAAGTGGGCCAAGTTACAAACAAGTCTTCTTCTATAGAAAATTAAGGACGAACAAATTGTATTTTGACCAACTGCTAAATCTATAGACAAGTAAGAATGAATGGACGAATTTAATTATGTAAACTTGTAGTTTGAACAATGGCTAATCATAGATGGGACTAGAAGCGTGATAAAATGAGTATGCTATTTTCTCTTTTTTATTTATTTGATTTTTGGAGATTTAAACATTGGATAATGTCAATTTTATTTGATCTTAAGCCTAAAAACTTGACTTGAGCTTGAGTTTGAGTTTGATATTAAGCTCGAACTTAGCTTAACTAATTAATCAAGCAAAGCCAAAGTCAGCTTGGCTTTTTGGCTTTCTCATAAGTTCAAGCTTAAACATCATTTTAGGTTTGTTTCAACCTCAACCTTACCTAATTGTTCCCTTGGGCTTGTGTTATCTATTGGTCCCAAACACACACTAGGTATAAAAATCCTTTATTTCTTTTGAATGTTTCACTTCATATTTTACATAAGTATAATATGTAATGGATTTATTTTTTTCCTCTTTTATACTTTGGTTATTTTTAAAATTACAAAAAAAATGACATAGTGAAAAATTGTGGCTACCCATAGATGGCCTATGTAGTCATCACATAATAAGTTAGAGTGAGATATTTTCAAACATGTTTAGAGCTAAACTTTTTTTATTTTTTATTTTTCTATATAACTAACTCATTTATATACACACACATATAATAAATATTACAAAAAACTTTTACCCTTAAAAAATCAATGCTAGTAATTAATAAATTATATTTAAAATTATATTATCTAAGTTAATTAGATAAAATGATTTTAGTTTAGGAAAATTTTGATTTACCGCCCTTTTATTGTTTTAAGTGGTCGTGTGGTTTGACGTCAAAATCTCACAACATATGCTAACAATCACTATGATCAACGTTGAAAAGTCAAATCCTCCATTGACCACTGTCCCGTTCACTACTGAGTACTGACAGCACCATTTGGCGGTCTGAATGGCATGGTTTCCTTTGGCGTGCTTGTTGGTCCAAATCAAGTTCTGAACAGCCTCAACATATATAGAAAACAGCAAAGTTATTATTAGTCTTATTGCAAAAAGTTTTATAAACCGATATGCCATTACATGTGAAACACTAAAGTTATTATTAGTCTTACTGCAAAATGGTTTATAAACTAATATAATATTACATGTGATTAGTATCGCATCAATATAATAGATAATTTTTTCATTAACTTTTAATTTGGTATTTAGAAGTAGATGATTTTTTTTTTTTTTTTTTTAAGTCAACATCTCAATTTATAAGATTTACATAATATAATTTATAAATTATAGAAAACAGTATATAATAAAATTTATAATTTTCATAGTATTATTCTATCACAACATGTTGGATAGCACTTCTCAACTTTATCAAGAAACGTGATCCTTGATTAGGCCATCAATTTCCAGCACTAATTGAGGAAATAGCATATTTAAGGCTAAACTTAATGTTACCAGGTAGCACCGAGTCCTATTGTTTTTGTTTTTGTTTTTATTTTTATTTTTGGATAAATTGATGGTTACAATCGAGAAAGAATGGAATTTTGTTATTTTTTGGCTGTTGCAATCTTGAGTTTAATGGGCGAGTGGTGAATGTAGATTATTGAAAAAGTGAGCATATCAATAGTAGATGTTTTGTAGAAATGTAGCTTCTGAAGACAGAAGGTGGTTTCTAGTAAGATATAAATGAGGTACAATACTGTCTACAAAAAAATGGTTATGAGAATTGAGATAGATTTGAGGACGATTTTAATTAGCTAATTCAGTTTAGTTTCTTCATTTTGGATTTCGTTGGTGCGAGAAAAAGCTTGGTTATGTTAACTTGTGTAGTAAACAAGCCAAGCTCAATTCCAACTATAGGCACAATTATTAAACAAGTCAAGCTCAAACATAATAATGTGTTCGTGAACATGAGAGCTCAAATTAATTATATATAATACTATATATTTATATGTATACTTGTCTAATAATGTATTTATATAAGCTTGAAATTAGATAGTATAAGTTTGCAAATTTGTTCATATAATATAAAATTATTATTTATAGTTTATTCATAATATGAACAATTTATTTGTAGTCAAAACTCAAAATTCATAAATTTGTGAAGGGGCAAAACATTTTAGTCATAGTTTTACTATATATAGGAAAAAAAATAAGTTAATAATTAGCACGTGAACAAGCTCGAGCTTGCTCCACAAGTAAATGAATTAAGATTGAACATGTAATCTTGTTTGGTGGTGAACTTGAACTTGACACGTGTTTGAAATAAAATTAAATGTATAAGCCTAAACTTTTAATACATGGCTTGACTTGACTTAGCTTGTTTACTGCCCTACTTAGAGGAGATGATGATGATTGTGGCCTTGGGTATTTTCCTTAATAAGTTTCCTAAAAAAAAAATTATTAGTGCAATTGTTAGGTAGACTCCTCTCGATCAAGTGATGCCCCCCAGTGTGGAATTCATAGATAGAAATTACCTAATATTTTATCGTGCAGCTTAAATCAATGCTGACAATAATGCAAGAAGCCAAAACGTTGTGACAGCTTGAAATTTTTGGCATAAAAATATGTTATTTGTAGAATTATCAATAATGGCATGTTAATTTTCAGCTTTAGTTGAGTAGAAAAATGTTGGTTTAATACATAACCGCATTATTATGTCATAGCAAGAGCTTCAATAATGCAGGGAAACACTTTCCACATAGTTTGCTTTTGGTGCCGAGGGACCCTAATTAAGGACCAACACTACAATTAGTACTGTTTCGTCTGCTTTTGACACAAGTTTGGGGAAAAATACAAGAATTCCATCTTTTGAGTCACTAACCTTATCTATTCTTGCTTTCTCCTTTGCTTTCTTTATTTGGATATGTCTTTAAAATAAATGTTTGTTTAATACATAACCGCATTATTATGTCATAGCAAGAGCTTCAATAATGCAGGGAAACACTTTCCACATAGTTTGCTTTTGGTGCTGAGGGACCTTAATTAAGGACCAACACTATAATTAGTGTTTCGTTTGCTTTTGACACAAGTTTGGGGAAAATACAAGAATTCCATCTTTTGACTCACTAACCTTATCTATTCTTGCTTTCTCCTTTGCTTTCGTTATTTGGATATGTCTTTAAAATAAAAAATTAAATTAGGTTCTTGACATTACATTTGCTTTTATTTTTGGAGAAGGTCTTATAAAATTCCAAAAAAGTTCTATTCTTAGATTCTTGATGAATTACTGTATACAAAGAAAATGAAAAGAAAAACCATATTTTTCTTACAAAAAAATGATTTGATGATTGAGGGGGAGGGAATTGAATCCTAAATGCCTTTGTTGAAAATAACAAAAAGTATTAATTGAACTATAATGCTCTTGAATTTGAAATATTATTAAAACTATGAATAATTGAGAGGAGAAATTGAGACATATCAAGCTAACACTTGTAGATAAGAAGAAGCCTACTTTATTTACAACATTATGCCTTGTAAGTATATGTTATTTTCATGCATGGTGGTACCTAGGTTATAAACAAGCTAAATTGACAAGTACAAAAAGTACAGGATTTTTCTTTTGCTTTCATTTTGAATAAGAGATAAGTTTGAACTTATCATCATAAATAAGATTATACGTGAAATCCTGGTTCATTTTCTCGTTGAACAAGCTTGAGCTTGTTTATAAGTTACTTGATCAACTCAATTCCACCCTCCTAAAAAAGTAAATACTGCGACTAAAATTTTTTATCCTTAACAAATCTATGCTAGTAATTAATAAATTATTGTTGAAATTATATTATCAGAGTTAATTAGATAGGATAATTTTATTTTATAAAAAAATTCAACAATCTTATATTGTTCAAACTTATCAATGAATTTTCCTACAAAAGAGACTATTTTTATTATCAATAAATTTAAAATAATATTTTAGTAATTTATAAATTTATTTACAAACTTACATAATCTAAGCTCAACTTTATGTAAGTTTATTTTTATGTCCCTTTGGGGACACCCATATATGGTGGGTTGAAGGACGTGTTGTTACCTAGAGGTCTAAGTTCCATTTATCACTCTATTGATCCAAGAGATATTTAGGATATCTCATAGGTAAAAAGTGGAATAGTCTGGTCAAAGACGCTACACACACACAAACAAAATTATAAAAAATCTTTTATTTAAACAAATGTATAATTAATTTTATATATATATATATATATATATATATATATCTCTATAATATGTATAGATTATACATTTCAAAATTTGTAGCTAAGTAACTCAAAAATTATTATAGCATAGCAAAGTTAACATAAAACCTTTTTTTATTATATAAATAAATAAAAATAGTAGTCTTTTTATTTTATTTTATAGAGTTACGATAGAGTTTTAACCTAGTTATAACATTTATTTTATGATGATTACTTTTCATCATCGAGTTAAGATACCAATCGATTTTGAGTATAGCCAAGATTTAAACTCTAATTCTCTTATTCGACGATAAGAGAGCTTACACATAAAGCTAACTAGAACCCATATAAAAGTAGTAGTTAACTTTTCACATAGTTTTACTATATTCTCCCTCTCACCTATTTAAATTATTATTGTATCTTCCTTCGCCTCCAATCTATAATCAAAATGGAAAAAGAAATAGAAAAATTACTTCTTTTTACACAACATTGACCTTTTCCCTTTGGTATTTCAAAGAAAAATAGTGATATTATAATTTATATAAATTTTACTACATATGTCTTATAAATAAATATATCAAATTCTAAAACATAAATTAAAATTAAAAAAATAATTTATATTATTTATGTGATACAAATCACATATATTAAAATGCTAATTTGTAAGTTTTTAATAGTAATAAACTTACTAATAGCTTTAGGATTTATATAAAAAAATGCATAAAATGTTTTATCATATTAAATATATGGTATTTATGTAAGATTATCTCCATTAGGAGACTTAGAGTGACCCACATAAAATTTATACTAACTATAATAAGAGTGATAGATCAAGATCCATCCATGAAGAGACTTATTTGTGAATTTGTAAACAACTATGTGACTTTGAATGCTCATTAAACTAGCATACCAAAAATTTCCATGATCAAGAAATAATTCTCAAACCATTTACTTAACAATAAATCAAGCTATGAGAAATCAATTCTAGCTCCAAATAGGAGAAGGTATATGGTATCAAATGATACTAAGTTAATAGTATCAAAATCCAATAAGTGTGATACTTGTCAACAAAAATAACTAATTCACTAACAAATGAAAGACATGTATTAGTGAATAGTTATTTTTGTACACATGTCTATTAGATTTTGATATGGATGATGTGGTAGCATTTGATATAAAATACTACTACTTTAATCTTTCTTGAGACGGTTTTATAACATTATCTAATTATTTCTTTGCCACCTAAATGTTTGAAAAGAAAAAAAAAAATTACTTTCATAATGTATTGAGATCTCCTAATAACATATTGAAACTCAAGTCTTTGCTTAAAAAAATTGGAATCCTATCTTGAAAATTGTTGTATTATGTGATTTATAAATATTAATTGAGTACTTGAAGAAAAACTAATGGCGTCTTGGGTAAGTTTATGAAAATATATATTAATAGTGTCAGCATAATTGAAAAATACTAAAGTTGCTATAAATTTTAGTATAAGGGACTTATAAATTGACATGTCAATTAATATAATATTAATTGGTGTCATATGATCAACATAATATATTAAATATTTAATTAATTCTTTTGTGTCACCACAATTTATACAATTTATGTAATAATATTTATAGTTTCTATTGTGTTATTCTAAATTATTTATTGGACTATACTTCCTTGGATCATAAGGGTATGTTTGGTAACTGTTTTTTCCTTTTATTTTTTGTTTTCAAATTTTTTTTTCTATTTTTGACTAAAAAACTTGTTTGACAACCCAAAATAGACAGAAAACAAAAATTGTACTCAAAACTTAATTTATGAAGGAGACTGAAAACATGCAAAATGCTGTTTTCAGTTTCTAGTTTTCAGTTTCTAATTTTCAGTTTCTAATTTAATGAATTTGTCTCATTTTATGAGTTAGTATTAGAGTTCAAATCTTAATAACAATATATTTTAGTATTTTTTATATTTTTCTTCAAAAAACTTTTTTTTTTTTAATTTCAATTAACTAAACATGTTTTTTTATTTCAAAAATACAAGAAAATTATTTTTTTGTATTTCCAAAAACAAGTTTTTAAAAATAGAAAACAAAAACTATTATCAAATATAACCTGACGTTTCATTTAGAAACAGGACCCTTGCCTAGGAGGTGGTATATCATGTAATGTAAATATTCCCCTCATTACCTAATCTGAGAGTAGACTCCATAAGTTTAGCCGCATTCAACGTTTATTATTTAGAGTCAAAATTTTTATTTATTTATTTTTTCTATATAAAAAAATACACTTTACATTTTATAACAGTCAATTTTTGGTTTAAACAAATAAATGAAATAATCTCTAAAATTATTTTTAATGTTAAAAAAATTAAATGATGTCATTTGAAACGATATAATAGAAAGTTTTCAATGGTAATGGACAAAAGGATTAAAATGCGGTGTTATCAAAGTTTATTATTAACATGATAGATTTTAGATTTAATTAACTAAAATGAAAAGTGATCAAAATTATAGGATGTCAAGTGTGTTGTCTCTTTTTTTATTTTTGTTGAAGACGAATACAAAAAAATTGGTTGGTTAAAAAAAAAAAAAAAAAAAAAGAAGAAGGAACAAACACACATCTACTGCCCGCAGGAGACTATGAAAAGCAATGCTATATGCATAAAAAACTTCACAATATTTTTTTTTCACAATAGGACAAAGTGATGGCCAATGATGCTTAACATTTCACCAAAATAATTTCATAAAAAATTTCTAAGTTTAATGAAATACAAATATATATATATATATATATATATATATATATATATATTGGAGAATCAAGTTTAAAGTAAGAGCTTTGAAACCACAATAATTGTAAAGCTATTTACGCCAAAGTGATGGCCAATGATGCTTCAAAGAGTAACGAGGTTGGGAACACTGTGGGATCCTCGGGGTTTCCTTTCGGTGCCAGGGCCCGTGGCCCATCATTCACGGGTATATTTATTTACTACGAAATAATCGTTCTCTTTTCTTAAAGTTACTTTACTTCCGGAAAAAAAGCGTGTGAAAACGCATCATTATGGCCCATCATCAATTACGCGTTTTACTATCATGCAGTACCCAAGGCCCCGGGTCTTTATATTTTGATCACTCTGTCTATTACATCCTCCTCTCACAGAAATCGTTCTCATCTTACCCTCCTCACAAAGTTACTATTCATTCAATTCCCACTAAGAAATGGCGGAAGGAGCTTTGGTTGGAGTTGTTAAGGGTATCACAGAGAAAGCGGGCAACCTTGTAGCCCAAGAGATTGGACTACTCTGGGGTGTCAAAGACGGGATTAAAAAGCTCGGCGACACAGTTTTGACAATCAGTGCTGTGATTCAGGATGCAGAGAAGAAGCAGCAGCACAACAATCAAGTCAGAGTGTGGCTGGAAAGGCTGAACGATACACTTTATGAAGCGGACGACTTGTTGGATGACATCTACACTGAAGCTTTACGACGGGAAGTGATGACACGGAATAAGAAAGCAAAAGAGGTACGCATCTTCTTTTCCAAATCGAACCAGCTTGCATTTGGTCTTAAAATGGGTCATAAGGTTAAGGAAATGAATGAAAGGCTAGATGCTATCAAAAACGCTAAGGGGTTCCACTTAGATGAACGTCCTGTAGAGACACAAGTGGGGGGTTATAGGGTGAGAGAAACTCATTCTTTTGTACGTACTGAAGCAGTCATTGGGAGAGATAATGATAAGGAAGAGATTATAAAAATTCTTTTGGATCCCAATGTTGAAGAGAGCCTTTTGATCCTTCCAATAGTTGGACTTGGAGGAATGGGGAAGACCACATTAGCTCAACTAATATTCAATGATAATGAAATCCAAAATAGTTTTGAGCAAAAGCTTTGGGTGTGTGTCTCTGATGACTTTGAAGTAAAAGTAATTGTTAAGAAAATTTTAGAGTGTGCACAAAGTATGAAACCAGAAGACCTTGAAATGAACACATTGATTAATGATCTTAAGAAAGAAATTGATGGAAAGAGATACATACTTGTGTTGGATGATGTATGGAATGAGGATCCTAAAAAATGGCTTAACCTAAAAGATCTTTTAATGGGTGGAGCAAGAGGTAGTAGGATATTAGTGACTACACGCAATAATAGAGTGGCAAAGATTACAAAAACTATTCAACCATACCTGTTAGAGGGTTTAGATAAAGAAAAGTCTTGGGTTTTATTTAAACAGATGGCATTTGAAAATGGACAAGAGCCAGAGAAATCAATCTTTAAGGTAGTTGGAAAGGAAATCCTTGAAAGATGTAAAGGAGTCCCCCTTGCCATAAGGACAATAGGAAGCCTATTATACTTTAAAAACACAGAAAAAGAGTGGTTATCTTTTAAGGATAGTGAGCTTTCAAAAGTACCTCAAGAAGAAAATGATATCCTACCAACACTTAAGTTGAGTTATGATCATCTTCCATCATATTTGAAGCAATGTTTTGCTTATTGTTGTTTATTTCCAAAAGATTACAAAATTCATAAACAAACATTAATTCAAATGTGGATGGCACAAGGTTTCATTAGACCTTTAAATCAAAATCATTGCCTAGAAGATGCTGGTCATGAGTATATTATGGATTTACTCTGGAGATCATTTTTTCAGGAAGTTGAAATGGATAAGGATAACAATATATTACAATTCAAAATGCACGATCTTATGCATGATCTTGCAAAATTAGTAGCAGGATCTTATAGCACCACTTGTTATTCTGAAGAAGAAATCATTGATGAAAAAACTCTACATGTGTCATTTGGTGGTCAATCACAATCACAAATTCCAAGTTCAATGTTCAAATCTAGAAGGATACGAACCCTCATATTCCATGGTCAACTTTGGCCTCTTGGTCAACAGAAATTAATTTATAATAGTGCACTTGTTACAAGTTTTAAGTTCATTCGCTTGTTGGATTTGGTTAATATGGGTATTAGAACAATTCCAAGTTCTATCGGGAAATTGAAATATTTAAGATATCTTGATCTATCTCATAACTATATTAGGATGCTTCCTAATTCAATTACAAGATTGCATAATTTGCAGACTCTCAAACTCTCTCATTTGCATTATATTACCAAATTGCCCTGTGATTTTACCAAATTGGTCAACCTCAGGTTTCTTGAGATCACTACCTTGACTCGTATACCACGTGGATTGGAGCAAATGACTAGTCTTCAACCTTTGTCAGTATATGAGATAATTATGAAAAGCAGTTCATGGTTCAAGCATAACAATGGATTGAAGGACCTTCAGGGATCAAACGAGTTAAAATTTTCAAATCTTCAAAAAATGAGTTTAGATAATTACGGGGGAGTGAAATTTCCAAAATGGATGTCATCGCTCACAACTCTCGTAGAATTTTCGTTATATGACTGTAACAAATGCCAACATCTACCACCGTTGGAGCAATTTCCTTATCTCAATTGTGTATCTCTCAACAAATTGGATTCTCTGGAGTACATGTCAGAGATAGATTATAGTGAGGAGCTCTCTAATTCTTCATTCATCCCATCTCTAAAGGAACTCAAACTCTCTTGTTGCCCTAATCTAAAGGGATGGTGGCGACAGAGAGGGGATTCTTCAAAGGAAGTTGATGATGATAAGAATCATTTGTTGCCTTTTTTTCTTGGTCTTTCCGATTTAGAAATTAAAAATTGCCCTAAGCTTACTTCCATGCCTCTGTTTCCAAATGTCAGATGGTTGAAATTGGGTATGTGTAGCTTGAAGCCATTGAAGCAGACATCAACACTCCAGATTGCCAACTCCTCCTTTGCCCCTCTCTCCAAATTATATAGACTGGAAACTGGGACCCTAAAGGAACCTTTACCCAACTTGTCCAACCTCATTTATCTTAACTGTCGTGGTCCTCTCCCTCAAGGTATGCAACATCTCACTACGCTTAAGAATATGGACATTATGAATCCTATGGAGGTAGATTTATCAAATTCTTGGGATGTTGTAGAATGGCAAGGCCTTAAGAGCCTTCAATCACTTGAAATTAGTAGTTGTCCCAATTTAATATCGTTGTCCGAAGGGATATGTGTCCTTATCTCTTTGCAGACACTAAAAATTAACTGGTGTAACAAATTGAAGTCATTGCCTGAAGGGATGGGTGGCCTCACCTCTTTGCAGACACTAGAAATTAACTATTGTAGCAAATTGAAATCATTGCCTGAAGGGATGGGTGGCCTCACCTCTTTGCAGACACTAAAAATTAATTGGTGTAGCAAATTGAAATCATTGCCTGAAGGGATGGGTGGCCTCACCTCTTTGCAGACACTAAAAATTATCTGGTGTAGCAAATTGAAATCATTGCCTGAAGGGATGGGTGGCCTTACCTCTTTACAGACACTGGAAATTAAAGGGTGCAGCAAATTGAAATCATTGCCTGAAGGGATGGGTGGCCTTACCTCTTTACAGACACTGGAAATTAAAGGGTGCAGCAAATTGAAATCATTGCCTGAAGGGATGGGTGGCCTTACCTCTTTGCATACACTACGTTTTTGGGACTGCATCGAACTAAAATCACCGCCTGAAGGGATACAAGGTCTTACCTCTTTGGAGACGCTAGAAATTATTACGTGTCCCTTCTTACTGGAAAGATGCAAGAGAGAAACAGGCGAAGATTTCTCATATCCCAAACTTGAAAGGGCAACTACGTCAGCAACAAACCAACTGAGGTATCTAACTAAACCACCGTTTTATCCAATGTTTCATTGAAAATCAAAAACCAAGTTTCTTTTTCTTCTTTACCTCATTTTTTCTCGTTGACTATTTCAATATATTTCTTGGTGATTGAATTTCAGATGAAGAACCAAATGAACCACAGAAGATGAACTCATCATACCAATTGGGTGGTTCAATAATTCAAAAACTAACCATTGGTACTATCTCATTCTTTCTTCTCTTTCCTTTTAACCTCTTTTATCTGCTCATATGTTTTTTAATTTTTATTCCTTAATTTATAACTTCCCCTATTAGGAAAAAGAATATGTGAGTTTTCCCAAATCTTTTCTTTATTCTAAGAAATTACATGATTGTGTTTTGAAAAAGTTGATGAGGTGATGCATTTGAGGTGCTTCATTTCTCATTGTTTTAAAAACAAAGTAAAATTAACCACTAGTTGATATCCGAAGAAATACGATGAGAGATCTCTCAACAAGTGATTAGGATTGCTGTGATGCACCAAATTTGATTGGAAATTGACTAAGTTTGTAACGTGTGGGTGTGAGATGAGTCTCACATTGGGTATTTACTTGGTTGAAGTTATTTTTTCTGCAGATATCAGCAACATGACCTGATGTATTGTTTCAATGTGTACTTCAGGATTTGATTGACCATTGAGGTAACTTTCATACGCTATCCTAATTGACATAAAAAATTGGTCTCTCATATTGTGTGACTTGATGCATTCCATTTATGTACTAATATCAATGCTTGTTTTATTGTATTTTCACTCACTATAGGAGTGCATGTTCTAATTAAATAAATCTAAGTAGAATAGGTTTCAATTTTTTTTTTCTTTTTTTGGAAATATGATAAACAGATTATTACTTTTGTCACCTAGTCCCTTTAATGTATTTCTCAAACTTAAGGCCTGATTGGTTCTCTTGGCTCAATAGATTAGTTATCAAACAGAAGAGAAGGAATGGTTATATTTCCAGCTATAGTAAAACAATGTCTTATTACTGATTGGTTCTTTTCTATGTGTTTTTGGTGAAAATTTTCTAATCATGTTCATGTTTCATGTAGGAGTCCTTGTATCATTCAGTCTGGGAATTCAACAAAATGTGACTGGAAGCTTCATTCTATTTCTATAAACAATCAATTTTCTGAAATTAGCTTATGAGGTGAAGGTGAGGCCTCGTCTCGGTTCGCCAAATGAGAATGATCAATGCTTTTAAATGTGCACTTCCTCTCTGTATGCTTCCTTTTTTGGTTGTGGAGATTTTTTTTGGGCTGATTTAATTTTTATTTATTAGGTGGGTGTGTAGCTTTTAGGTGGCTGAAGGAGGAAGCAATCCAATGTATGAAAGAGGCGGATTGGCCATTGATATTTAGGATTTCCCCAATTTGACAATATGATTGATTGGAGTGATTTGTGCCCACACCTCTTTTTTGAATACTGAGAATTTCATCAGTGTCACCAGACTCACCACAATGATGCAAAAGGAAATAGGTGAGGATTGTGCTTACATACTAGTGTTGGAAGGGGACCTATTTTAGCGGCAAGAAAGCTTAGTATATAATTCTCTGTTTTATCCCAGTCCTTGACAGAAATCAAAATCCAAAATTTTCGCTGTTCCCTCCAAGTTTGTTAATATTTCTTGGTTAATGAACATTAGATATTGAATCAATGAAGCACGGAAGAGAACTGCACTTAAAAAATGTGGATTAATCAAAACTTTTTGGTTGAAACAAGTCACAACTCAGTGGTTTAAAATTTTCTTTAATTCATTACTTCACATATTAGGAAATAGAAGATGTGAATTTTCCTTCATCTATTTCTTATTTCAAATGATTTATGGATAAGGTGATATATCTGGATGCTTTGATTTCTCATTGTGTAAATAGAGTGAAAATCGGCACTTGGTGATATCGGGGTAATGTATGTAGGATTAAATCTGGCACCTATTCCTACATTACAGAAATTTGTTGTTGTATCTACAATGATGGTAATAACAATGTTAACAATTGCAATTCACAAAACTAAGTCAAATTGCTTACTGCTATTTTGTGAATAACTAAGTTATATCTGCATTTCCTCCTTATTTTGGTTAGTATCGTGCTGTTCATTGAAAACAAAGGTTGAAATTTAGAGTCTATAAGTTCATAATTTCAGGGATGGATTTTACTTGGCTCTCCACTAGGACTTGAATTCTCCATTTAAAATCAATTAATAATTCCTACTTAAATTGAAGTGTTACCATATTTTGTTGAAAAAGCAAATTACCATATTTTTCTTAATCTTCCAATTTTTTAAATTGCAGGTTATCTTGGGTTAGGACTTAAGACCGTAAGTTAATGCTCATAGTAGTACCCAAATAAAGGAACTTTCTATTTTCTAGATGGTTGCCTTTCAGTTATTGTACACTCCTAGAGGTTAATGTTGCGAAGGTAATAGTATGCTATATAACACTCATTATAGTTTGTTACAAAACTAGATATCAGTACGTGTTGATTATTGCCATTGTCAATAAAGAGTTAATATCAACTATTCTTTCTATAAACATTAGCAGCAAAACCCTAGGCATAATTTCATTGTGTAAGTTTAGGTTTTGTTCATGGTGATTAATATTGGCAGCTCTCCATAACAATTTCTGCCATCTCTTACATTGTGTGACACTTTGATTCATAGAGGAATTCGAGTAATTTGAATAAAGGGGCTCGTGACCTCTTTAAATTTATGATACAAATTTCAATTATTTTTTTGTTGTACATCAGATGCATTGGCACAAGACAAGTTGAAGTGTGGATGACTATCAAAGTGTATGAAGTGATCTTTGGTAGTTTACGGTGGCATAATTGCGTTGACATATGTTGATGATTTCTTTTATAAAGAATGTAAGTAGCCTTCATGACTTTTATGAGAGGTGAGCTTATGCATCTAAAAACCTAATGGTTTAATTTCTGCTTCTATATACTTTACTATATGATATGCATAGCTACTTTTTTATTTGTAAGTTTACACACACTTGGTGGGTCTTGAACTCATGACCTCACCCTTCACCTAGATCTTGTAAGGGAAGAATGTGCCATTGGAGCTAAAATTCATTGCTGTATATGATATTTGCAACTTAAACTTCCTGATTTTGTATATTTTTCTAAGCTTTATTTATGTTTTTTTCCTTTTCAAATATCCAAAGATACTTTCCCTTACAGTTTAGCTTTACCTATAGAGTGGGAGGGGCAACTAGGTTTTTTGTTGGGGAGAAAGTTAGGAGGAGGAAGAAAGAGAGAATTATCTTTCTGGTATAGAATATAAAAATTCCATTGAGTTCTTACTTGCAATGAGGATTTGATTTTTTATAATCAGACAACATGAAAAAGTGTTCAAACTTCTGTGGTATACCTTTTTCTTATTATTTGAGAAAATGTTGGGTGGAAATAGGTCATGAGAGGCCCAAGCAATGCACATCCCAGAGATTGAAACCTATTCAGGAAGATTTAACTCCACTGTTGGTTCATTCATTTCTTTTCTTAGTCCCCTTTTAAATGTATCAAATAGAAGTCTAGCGATATCTTAATTTTCTGGTTTCATCAGGTATGGTGAGTTTATCAGTTATTGGCTTTTAGCAGATGCCCTAAGGACCATTACTAAAGGAAACAAGTTTAAGGGTGCATGTTTCTTCAAACCTAGCTAGAAATCAGATTATGCAGCAATTATTGGAAAAAGAAAGGTAACTATCTCATTCCTTACCATATTAAATTGACATCATTGCCTGAAGGGATGGGTGGCCTTACTTCTTTGCATACACTAGATATTTGGGATTGCCCCAAACTAAAATGATTGCCTGAAGGGATACAAGGCCTTAACTCTTTGCATGCACTACATATTTGGGATTGCCCCAAACTAAAATAATTACCTGAAGGGATACAAGGCCTTACCTCTTTGAATACACTACAAATTACTAGCTGTCCCATCTTACTGAAAAGATGCAAGAGAAAAACAGGCAAAGATTTGCCAAAGATTGCTCATATCCCAAAATTGAAAGGGAATCTACGTCAGCAACAAACCAGCTGAGTTATCTAACTAAACCACCGTTTTATCCAATGTTTCATTGAAAATCAAAAACACTACTTTTTCTACTTTACTCTCATTTTTTTCTCGTTAACTATTTCAATATATTTCTTGGTGATTGAATTTCTGATGAAGAACCAAATGAACCACAGAAGACTCACTTATAATAATTGGAACTTTATCAAACCATTTGGGTGGTTCAATAAGTCAACAACTAACCATTGGTATTATCTCATTCTTTCATCTCTTTCCTTTTAACCTCTTTTATCTGCTCATATGATTTTTAATTTCATTCATTAATTTATAACTTCCCTTGTTAGGAAAAAGAATATGTGAGTTTTCCCAAATCAGCTTCTTTATTCTAAGAAATTACATGTTTATGTTTCGAATAAAGTTGATGAGGTGATGTATTTGAGGTGCTTCATTTCTCATTGTGTAAAACAGAGTAAAATTAGACACTAGGTGATATCTGAAGGAATAGGAGGAGAGATTTCTCAACAAGTGATGCCCCGGATTTGATTGGATATTGACTAATTGTGTTGTGTGGGTGTGTGATGAGTCCCACATTGGGTATTTATTGGGTTGAAGTTATTCTTTATGCAGATATCAACAACATGACTGGATGTATTGTTTTGATGTGTACTTCAGGATTTGATCGAGGTAACTTTCATACACTATCCTAATTGACATAAAAAAATTGGTCTCTCATACCGTGTGACTTGATGCATTTCATTTATGTACTAATATCAATGCTTGTTTTATTTTATTTTTACTTGCTATAAAAGTGCATGTTCTAATTAAATAAAACTGAGTAGATTAGGTTTCAATTTTCGATTTTTTTTTCTTATTTTGGAAATATGGTAAACAAATTTTTACTTTTGTCACCTAGTCCCTTAAATCTATTTCTTCATTTTGGCAAATTACATCCTTGTATCTTGAATTGAGTTGATGAATTGATCTGTTTTATATGCATCATTACTCACTGTGTAAACAGAGTAAAATTGGGCACAAACCACAAAGTGGTATCGGGGTAATATTGTGGGAAGAATTAAATTTGGCAGCCATTCTGTAGGAACTAGCTTGTTCTACAGGTATTCAGTTGATTCAATTTCTTGTTATATATGAACTTCCAACTTGCTGTTATATCTTCAGTTTTTTTTTTTTTTTTTTTTTTTTTTTTTTTTTTGTAAATACTACCATGTCTACAAATAATTAGTTTTATTAAAAGCACTGCTTAATATATGAATCAATTGTTAATTTCTAATTGAATTGAGTATGTTTCTAAACCAAAGAAACAGAGGTTTAACCAGTAATCAACTGATATACATTGGGAATTCAGTAACCAACAACATGATGGCATTGAATTGATACTTGTGAAACATTTATGGCTTTTGTGATTGAATTCCTAATATATATAAATACACACACACACACACACACATATATATATATATATATATATATGTAGCTATCTAACAGAAGAGAATAAATGATTATTTATTTCGAGCTATAGTAAAACATAGTCTTGATACTGAATAGTCATCACTTTTCAGATTTTAATAAAAAATTTTCATTTCTTGTAGGAGACCAGTCATTCAGTCAGGGGATTTAGCACATTTGTTTGGAAGCCTCATTCCATTTATATATATACATATATATAAATGATTTTCCGGAATTGGCTTACAAGGTGAAGATCAATGCTTTTAAATAGCTCTGTGTGGCTTCTCTTGAATGATGGTGAGCCCTCTTTATCTCTCTCATCTATTGATTGTGGAGATTTTCTTTTTGGGTTGATGTAATTTTTATTTATTTTTGAGGTGGGTATGTCACTTTTAGGAGATTGAACTTTGAAGCAAGAAGCAATGCAAGGTATCGGAGAGGTGGATTGGCTGCTAATATTTGTGCCCTCAATGAGGATTGCCAAAAGATTTGTAGATACTGGGAATTCATCAGTGTGTCATCTTACCACAAAGATGAAAAGGGGATCCATTTCATTGGTAAGAAAACTTATGTCTACGTATCATTGTTTTTTCCCTGTCCTTGATAGAAATCAAAATCAAAATTTCTTCTTTGTTCTCTCCAGGAAATGGAGCTTAATGAAAACTATTTGGTTTCAACAACAACTCAATGGTATTAGAATTTTTTTTCTCTACAACTCAACAAAATATATGAATTTTCCTTTTATCTATTTCTTATTTATCTTATGGTATCTCAAATTGAGTTGATTAGGTGGCATATCTGGATGCCATGGTTTCTCACTATGTAAATAGTGTCAAAATTGGCATTTGATGATATTGTGGTAATGTTTGTTGGGGGGGGGGGGGGGGGGGGGAATAAATCTAGCATATACATCTATAGTGCAGAAATTAGCTTGTTGTGCAGTATTTGTATTTATATATATATGTGTGTGTGTGTGTGTGTGTGTGTGTGTGTGTGTTTGTTCCTTTTTCGTGTTGTGCAATATCTACAATTGATGATGACAACCGCAACAAAAATTCACAAAATTTAAGTTAAGTTGCTAAGAACTATTTTTTTAATAACAGAATAATTTTTGCATTTACTCCTTATTTGTTTTAGTATCTTGGTGTTATTTGCTACACTTGGTGTTCTAGAAGTTCACAATTTCAGGGGTGGATTTCACTTGATGCTTCACTTGGAATTGATTTCACTTTTTAAAATGAATCAATCATCCTTAATTAAACGGAAGTTGTTCCTATATTTTATTGAAAAAATCAAAGTACCATATTTTTCTAACTATATAAATTTTTAGATTGCAAGTTGCCTTGGGTTAAGATCATAGTTAATACTCAAAGTGGTACCCAAACAAAGGAACTATTCATTTTTCCCTTTCATCAGGTATGATGAGTTTATTGGTAATTGGATTTTAGCCAAAGCTTGAGGAGTATTTAATACTGAAGCCGGCAAGCTTAAGAGTGCATGTTTCTTCAAACCTAGCTGGTAATAAGATTATGCAGCAAAATATTAGGAAAGGAACGGTAACTATCTCATTTACTACCAAATTTAATCTTTTTACATATTTTAGGTTTCATTTTTTGGAAATTTATTTGCAATATCGTTGGCCTATTATTAGTTTCCTCTCTTATTCTGTTTTTATTTCATTCTCAAACAGAGCTTGGTAGGTTCTAATGAATGAAGAGCATAGCTTGTTATTAGAGCAGACTACAAAGTACTCCCTGATTTCATAGATAGCTTAATTTCATGGTAACTGATTCTTGGACTTTTCACCACTTTTGACATTTTTTAGTCATTAATGTTATTTTTTGTGCTTCTCAAAAGTATAACCTTTATTCCTGGGAAGCCCTCGTGTTGCACCCCTTTCTTTTTCTTTGCATTTTTACTTATCAAAGAAATATATTAATATGGACTAAAGATGCCATTAGTTACTACAACAGGCTTTGATATTACTATTTTCTCTATTTGTGCAAGGTCTAGACATGATGCATATATTTTGATGAGAAAGCTATCCAATCTTGCTCTGACAGAAAAGTGGTTGATGTACAACTTACTAAAGATAATAAGAGATTTGCATTCTCAGGATCCATGTTCAACGGACTAGCTGATTTTTAGGGAAAATATGTGATTTCCAGTGAGATGGCAACTAAAACTTTCCATGAACAACGATCACTTGGTGAGTGCATTCTGTTCATTAGCATGACATTTGCTTTCATCTTTGAATTTTCCTTACATTTTTAAGGATGCTTTAACATACAAAATAATCCAGCAGTTGACAATTAGAGTTATGACGCCTACAACATATCACTTGAATCCACACCTTCTAGTTTCAACAACAGGAAGTCATTAGTTTTCACATGGCATTAAATGGAATGCCCAATAATCACCTGCTTAATGGCATTGAGTTGTCTACTCATGAACTTAATTTTGCCTTCGTTATGAGTGGACTGTTGGTATTGGTAGAGTTACAGTACCTTCTCTTTTGTAGACTTTGTTGATTATTTACATTTTAGCTTGTAATTCTTTGAAGGGTTTCTGTGATTACTTCTTGTATGGAAAGAGGTCCTCACTTTTTAATAAATTTTTATTACATATCCAAAAAAAAAAAAAAAAAAAAAAAAAGATTGCTAAATAACTGTAGCTATCAATCAAAAGACAACAAATGAGTAATGTTCCAACTGTTTGGGTCCCCAAGTAAAATTATGAATACGTTATTGTTACTAATTGGACCTCCTCTCTTCATGTTGCTCATATTAATTTCCCAATTATGTTCACTTTCTTGGTAGTGGATCTTGTATCGGTGAGTATTGGGATTGAGCACATGTTCCAGAAGTTTCATTCTATGAATCAAGTTATATATGTCAACACTTTTCTGGATAGAAATTTGCAATTAAGGTGAAGGTAAGGTCTTGTCTCAATCCATCTAAATGAAGCTCCTAGTTTTCTACTTGACTCTTATTTGATATTTTTTTCCTTACTAGAAATTAAGAAATGTTCCCTGTTTGTCAAATAAAATTGCTGCATAAATGACTACAAAGGTTTCTGATGGCAATATTCTTTGGTAGCAGCTTTTCAGAACCCATGGAAAAATGGGCTTCTCAATTCCTATTGTCTCAACTGAGTTACCAGAGATTTTATTGGTCCTCCTTAGTGATCAGTTTCTCTCACATTTAAACATCAATTTCTAAAATGGATTGTTTATCTTAGAATTTTTGATTGGTTGATAAACGTTTGGAGTATGCTTTCTAGATATTGTGAGAAAGAAGTTATTCTAGCTTAATGGATAAAATTAAGTATAGGTACTTGCACTTACTAACTTTAGGAAAAAAAAGCTTCATATAGAATTCAATTAAATTTGCATTATTGTTTTCTCCACCCACAAGATTTTCAAAATATTTCTTAAGACAATCACCATTTGAATATTAGGGTGAAGTTCCATCTTTTTTAGTTTAAGGCTTTAAGCATTGATTATGTATTTGAATTTTTTCTTCTTCCACGAGAGTGAAAAATTCACATGTGCAACTAGCTAACCTTATTTCTTGTTAGGCACTAATCAACTAAGAATTTTGCAACATGTTAATCGGAGTTAACACAGTTAATCAATTTCATTTGTCATTCATCGAATATTAAGTTTTGTCCTAATAAATTCCAGGTTACTCTCTTTTTGCAGAATAGATGACAACAGCAACAAATGTCATCTCATACCACTGTGAAGTCCAACACCTTGGAGGACTTGTGCTTTTTTGCAGTAGAGTGGAAAATAAGGGTAAGTGAATATAATAAAAGAACAACATCAATTTTTGGTTTTGTATTTGGGTGACTGCGTCTGCATAACTTGCATATTGTCTCATGATAGACTTCTGTGTCCAGAAAATGCTTACGTATCATGTTGGAGCAGATATCAAGTTGATTATAAACCAAGAAGAGAATGAGAATTAGCAGATGAAGGAAGCAATTGAAGGAGTTCTTGTTTGTTCCATGTAGTTGAAAACCTAACAACCATCAAGAAAAGCTGCCCTAGCCCTAATTGGGAGGGGTATTCTTAAGTTAGGAATTCAAGCACGAATGTCAAGTTTGAAAGTCAAATTTGAGTTGTATCTGACTTGGACTCCTTTTGTTGACTTTGGCTAGGACTCTATTCCTTTTTGGTTTGGTACTGTGCTTTGGGTGAGAGTTCCCAAAGTCAAGTGTGAGAGTTCTTTGGGTGTATATGGGGTTTGGGTTCTATGAGAGTGTCTTTGTGTCACATTTGTAATCTCCTTATTTTCTTAGTGAAACTTTCTTGAAACCACCCGTGGATGTAGGCCTAAGGCTGAACCACGTAAAAATATGTCTTCTTGTGTGATTCTTTCTTCTATTTTTCTGTTTATATTCGCATAAACCCATTATTATTCTCTACACTAGCAAAAAATTGACATTAAAACTTCTGCTATGTCAATAGATCTCTTCTATTGATCTCTCTCTCCTGCTAGTTATTTAGAAAGGTAATTTATCCCCCCTTTATTTTGTTGTTATTTCATTAGCAAAAAAACTTGCAAGCTTGATTTTGTTTCTTTCCTTTTTATTTTCCGTTTCTTTGGATATATTTTGCAATTCTAAGTATGTTTAGTGTTGCTGTGAGTTATAAGTGAGTTTTTCATAGTTTATCTCCTTTAGTTTAAGGCGTCCATAATTTCTTTCTTTTATTTGTGCATTTTGTTGAATCCATGTTGTTAGGTTCTAAGACCTTAGGGACTAATGTATTAGAACTTCAATGTGTATTGTGTTGGCAAACCATGATCAAAACATAGAGTCTAGGTTTAAGCTTGCTCAAAATATGTTTTTATTGTAAAGTTGGAATCGAGTAATTGCAGTACAAAAATGGACTAATCAGTACAAGTAAACACCCTGATACTACCGTACTAATGCTAACGCTACACTAGTAATTCACAACCACTAGCCACTCATGCTGCTCATGTAACTTGTAGCAGCTAATGTGACTTGCAGTAGCAATAAACCTGACTTGCAACCGTGAAAATCATAGTAGTTACAATTTACAAAAGCTATCTACATAGTTCTTGTAGCTCTTGCAATCATTGTTTTTAAATCTGGACTGTTCAAAGAAATGAAAAAGGGAAAGGTTTTAAAGTTTTTGAGATTGGATTGGGGTTCAACTGAGGTAGAACCATAATTTTTCATTTAATTTTTTAATAAATTTATTTCATAAATTTTTCTTATATATAATAAATTTTCATAGCTTATCAACACAAGGTGTATGGCCCAAACAAGACGTGCACATCAATCTAGGGAGTGCATGATGCAGAACACAAAAGGAAAATAGAGACAAAAGAGGAACAAAAGTAATAATAGTACAAACTCTAGGCTTCACCACCTAGAACTTGCCTACAGATCCCAAGTATCACCACTGAAAGGTTTTTGGCATCACCACCAAATAGAGAGAACAAAGGAAGGATACATACTCTCTTTTCACGATTACAAGAGCACTATTTGGATAGGGTTTAAGGAGTACACTGATATGGAAAATGCATAGTCAAATCCCTTAAAACCCTAAAACACTAAAAACTAAATTCAAATTCAAAAATAATTTCAAATTTAGAAACAAAATCTTAAATGAATTTGGTTTTAATGCCCCCTACATATTTGATGTAGAACACAATAGAAAAATAGAGATTAAAGAGGAACAAAAGGAACCACAGAACAAATTCTAGGCTTCATCACCTAGAATCTTTCTGCAAACCCTAGGCTTCAGTGGCGGAGCCACATGTATTCTTGGGGAGGCCTTGGCCCCTCCAAAATTTTTAATTTTTAATTTTTTTTTTACAATTTAGGTATATTTTATAAATATTTAAAGGTTGTATGAAAAAAAATAGGAGTTGACCCCCCAAAAGAAAGCATTGATCAAATAATTTAGTAATTTTTCCCAAAAAAAAAGAGTTTAGAGTTGATATACAACTGTAATAGAATGAAATAATTAGGTAGTAAGTTTTGTGAGTAAATAGTTGAAGTGTGGAACCCCTAATTTTTAGCTCAATTTCAACCAATTAATGTGTTCAAATCATTCAACATTGATAATATATGCAATTTGGTTGAAATTTCCTATTCTCAAAATTAAATCAAGAAAGAAAAAAAAAGCTCATACGATACTTCATTTATAACATTATGATATTGATTTGTCAAACATGGATGAAGTTTGCAAACAATTTATATATTTTATATTTTTATACACATATATTATGTGGATTTTTTAGGGGAGTGTCTATTTTTTATTTGAGTTTATCTTGACAGAATAGTTCGGCCCCCCCAACTAAAAATTCCTGGCTCCGCCACTGTTAGGCTTCACCACCTAAGGGCAATTAGCATCACCACCAAACAAAGGGAACAAAGGGAGGAGGCATTTTCAACTCATAATAGTAATTCTTATTCCAATTCAACCTTCTTCTTTTTCACAATTACAAGTGCCTTTTTTTTAATGGAGCTTAGGGAGTACATTGATATGGAAAATGCATAGTCAAATCCCTTAAAACTCTAAACATTAAAAAATAATTTCAAATTTAGAAACAAAATCTTAAATGAATTTGGTTTTAATGCTCCTTGCATCAGTGTAGGTTCGAATTCTAACAATTTTAAGCAGGGATCTGGAAACCAAAATAGTAAACCTATATTATATTGGAACCAAAGCAACAAAAGGGCTATTTGGTTTTGTAATATACCATTCTAGAGCCATACTCTGCTGATGTGTCATGGTCAATGGAACCAAATTGATTTTGAAGTGAGTTTCTTACTTCTCAGTGCTTTATAACTAAGTGTCAACAAGAAAAAGGTCCTGTAAAAAGATTGAGTTATGGGGTTAAGCTCTAACATTAACTGGTTGGTTTATGTATATGTGGTCAGGCTGGCTCTAGGATTAGGCCTGTCCCAATAATTTACAAAAAGGTCCCAAAAATTTTAGGATAATGATTTTTTTAAAATAAAAAAATATAGGTGAATTTTTCATTTTTCCCACCTCCAAGAAGGCT
>NC_044907.1:52331639-52425524 GCF_001633185.2 Quercus lobata
TTGAAATTCTGATGGTCAGATAAAAAGTTATAGCCTCGAGAAGCATGCTGACGCGCTCTAACTAGCTTTCGAGATATCTTAACTGTTTTAACTCTGATTTTGACCCATGAATAGTCATTGGAAAGGAAATTCAATAATCTTCGCAATGACACTGGTCCCAACTCGTTCTGATGGACAGATCACAATTAGGGTTTTCGATGCCTTCTAAAGTCAACCTCGAGTCAAGCTTGGTAAAAGTTGAAAAAAATCTCCAAGCAGCTTGGGTTTGATGTAAAAGCATGAAAAATATTTTTTTGAGATGATTTTGACCAACTTTGACTTTCGGTCACTAGGGGCGTTTTGGTCATTTTAACCTAAAATGGCACTTTGAGTGCTCTGATGCTCGAATGGGTTATGCCATGTCAATCTAAATGTTTTCGCGACCCCATGGAGAAAATTTAATATTTCTGGAATTTTTGAGGTCCGGCATGCCAATCGAGGGCAGACAAAATATGGTATTTACAAATATAAAAAGTATGACTTATTTTAGAGATTGTTTTCCACTAATCTTTTTTGGAAAACAACTCTATCTCATAACAAGCTGAATAAGGGAAGTTAGGAAATTATTTTTCAACTCATTTAAAGTTGCTACCAAACATAGGAAAATGACATAATTTTATAGAAAACATCATCACTGAAACAAACAAAGTGTTAAAACCTAATGAAATCATTTTATATTTCATACCAAAATTGACTAATATACCCTCCCTCCCGTTGAGGGGATTTTAAATGACCTAATAGGTCATTATCCCAATCAAATGATATTGGATGTGAGTGATCATGTTTAAATTGTCTAAGTCACCTCTCATGTTTCAGTAACTTGACTTGCTAGTCTCACACATTACACGCTTAGTTTTTGCTACCTTTGGTACATGGTTTGATGTCTTGTTGGTGGCCTTAAGAAGATTCATACATACTAGTGTGTTTTAAGCTAAATTGAAATATTTAGTGGAAATTCTTAAAAAAATCGAGTTGATTGTTTGTTTAAGAGATTTGAGAGTAGCATTTGTTGAGTGTTGTGTCTCAAAGTTGTATAAATTGAGAGTTGAGATGAATCATATGCATAATTATTCCATATTTTTACATATTTCAATCTCTTTGAGACTTTTGAGTGTGTCTCCTTTTATTTTGAATGTTTTGCTTTCTTAACATAGGCTTAACACTTGATTAGATTGATTGAACAATTTTGGAATTTCCTTGATTCATTTCTGATTGATCAAAGCTTTTTAGCCTAGTTTCCTAAAAGTATGTGTATTTTTCAAAGCTGCTCAAGGTTTTTATTTTTTTGTTTTTATTTTGTTTTTCCCACATCTCCTGGTAAGTCAATCTAAACCCTTATTTTTCATTGTTCATGCACAAGTCATATAGAAATTAGGGGTTTCATAAAAATTGTCCACGAAATAAAATTCGGGCCTTGATAGCAAAGAAAAAAGGCAGACATGATGCAAGGATTGGTGGGATGACCCTAAAATAGGGGATTAATTGATCGGAAAGCTTGGGTAGGAGTAGGATAAAAATCTTTTTAATTCGCTAGCTGGTGGTCCTCTCAAATCCCATTTTTTGATTGATAGGTAGTCTGAAAAGCCATTGCGTGCTACCTTGTAGTTTAGGGGGTATAGTTAGGGTGCCCCTTTCTAAAACTTATACTTCTTTTTAATAAAAGTTAAGCTTTTTGGAACCCTAGTTTTGAAGTTAATTGTCTTGCTCTTGTAAACACTGATCATAAGTGGCAAAAGCCACCGAAATTCTCATTTTTTGTCTGAAAGCTCTCCTTGCCATAATTCTCTTTGGAAGTAGCCCTTACAACCCCTTGATTCTAGTGGGTTGCCAACTTGTTCAATTAGGATCATAAATTTCACAGAATTCATCTTCAATTTGAGTAATTTATGTAAATGTTGGGAAATCATAGTTCATATTTGCAATTGAGGAGTTAGGGTTAAATTTCACTTCCAATGTTTGATAGAGTGCTCCAAATTATTTATATTGGTTCTTAAACATCTTGCATGTCTCTTGTCATTCCATTCATATAGAATTAGGACATGCATCAATTTTGTGTGTTGTGTTTCAGTGATTATCTTGGCACCCAGGAAATCACTTCCTCACAACTCTTCCTTAGCCTTTTGTAGACCTTATCTTCCCATCAACACCTATGACATTACTTGTTTCCTCAACTTCGATTGCAAAGAGAACCATGAAAATCTCAGAATCCATAACAAGATCTTTAGTGAGTGTGTCTGATCCATTTAGATGAGTTGAGTGAGATGTGTATCCCTCATGTCATCCATATTTGAGTTCTACTAAAATTTGTTCTATTGGGACTCCTTTGCACACTTTCAAAGTGTTTATTTAGGGAACAATCTTTACTGTGGTTTTGTTTTTGCTAGTTGTGTTGATTTTGCAAACATGTTAGTTATGTGGCTCAAAATGAAATATATTTGTTAAGTAACATCATTTGGAACTCGAGTTCCAATGTGAAGAACTTGAGACTGTAAAACTCGAGTTCCACTGAGAACATAACAAAAATATATCAATTGATGTTTTTCTCCATGGAACTTGAGTTTTTGAGACTAGAGTTTCACATCTGGAACTCGAGTTCCAATCAATGCTACATAACTAATATATTTCATTTTCGGCTACATAACTAGTATTTTTGCAAAATCAGCACAATTAGCAAAAAAGGCGCTGATATGGTATCTATTACTCTTGGGATTCCCAGAATTAAGAATTAGGTTATCTCTTCTATACCGAACCATCTTTAAATACTCTTTTGACTACATTTTGTGATAGAGAGAAGACTTGGTTCATTGGCCCTAGTGTCGCCTCCTTAGATTGAAAAGTCTATTTGGTAAATAGAATTATGAATCATATCCTAATCCTATTACTTCTTTTCCATGCAAACGCTATCACCATTGCACAAGGCATATTTTTTGTATGCTCTGTTGATTGATGTTTCCTTTGATTTGCATTCTATTTTTTGCAAGTCTATTTTATTTGTCTATTTCACTAATGACAAGAGAATTGATTTATTTCACCCTATGTTCATCACCAAAATTCATTTGCATTTTGGTTTTTCCATTCCTCCTCTCCTTCTTGCAGTCAAGCTACAAATGCCCATAGGGTCTTGCTCCCTTAACAAGATTGAAGCTCAAAAGCACAAGAAAAAAGTTAAGGTCCAATAAATAGAAGTTTCTACTTCAGAAGCATTAGAAGAGGAAGAGTTGTAGAAGATGATGATTCACCCTTACTTCTTTGGCCTTTGCATTGACTATATGGGATCCCATGGCTTGACTACAAATTGTGGTATATGTTTAGGCTACTGGAAAAGGATTACACACTAGTAAGTAGTAACAGGTTATCTGCATAACTTGTGTGGTCAGAAGGTGCTCATAATGTAAGAATTCCTATTGTTGTGTATACAAATGAAACTTAGAAAGTCTTATGTCATTGCCCTTTCATTTACTTAAATAACAACTATAGGGCCATTCAAAGTATCGCTAAAACTGTATAATCGATCAATGTCCCTAAACTAAATAGCCTTCTATCGTCCACTTTTCTGTTAAGACCTAATGAAATCATTTTATATTCCATACCAAATTGACCAAAATACCCTTCCTCCAATTGAGGAGGGGATTGCATATGATTTTATAGTTAAGAGAAATGCTATGTTCATAACATTTTTACAATAATTTCGCAATAAATTCTAGGTGGCAAACTTTTACTGGTTATAAATTGGGCTCATCACTTAAATTACTTTTTTATTTACTAATAACAACCTACTATCTGAGATTTGTTGTGAAATTGTTGAGAAACTATTATGGATGTAGAAGGGGAAAATTTTGGGAAATCAACATGCATCATCATATAGGGTATTAAATATGCTGTAGAAATAAGTCTAAGGATCTACTTCAAATTTTGAATAATTCACACAAACAAAGAATCTGAAATTTTGAAGAGGAGAATCATACATTTGATTCATCTATTTTGAAAACAAGAACTTACCAAAAACTTGAAATATTTACCAAGTTTTGATCAAACCTTGTATTACTTGATCTTAACCTTAGTAACTATATGTATGGTAAAGAGTGTGGGTTCTTTTGGTTGAAAATCAACCTTTGTGGGCACAAATGCCCATGACGAGTTGTTTCTCCTTGTGGGAAGTACGCTCCAGCCTAGGGTGGACCAGACAGAGAGTTTAAATGGAGCCACCACTTAGATTAGGTTTAGGAATCATATATATAGTGCCCTTGTGAAGGATGATCTTTACCAGAGCACGTGTCTAGAGTTTAGGTATAGGGATGGGAAGGTGTTAGGCACCCAACTCCACCCGACCCGTGAGTTGGCCTCCACTTATTTTGTTTCAAATCCTAGTCCTATCAAAGGGTTTTCTAATTGACTATTCTAAACTCACACACTCTAACATGCATCTAATCACACAAACATGGAATATTATCCCAAAATCTTAGCATTCATCTATCATGGCATTTAATAATCACATTATCCAAGACCAGCAAGTATATCAAGGCATGAGCATCATGGAATGTTAATATCAAGCAATCCAAATACCCAAGCATGACATCAATCAATCACATTCATCATGTTCATCAAGCAACTCATGTCAATCAATCAAATGCATGTTCATATTCATATGTATGACTTATCTTACTTACCTCACTGCATTATAGCACCTATGCGTCAATGCATATTCATATTTATATGCATGTTCATGGTGTTAATTCAATCGTAAGCCCTAATCATATAATCTAAGCAAAAGGAATTAAAACATTTTATACTATTGACTTGAGGCCTAAAACAAATATAAAAGAGAATAACAAAAAGCTAAAACATGCATGTAACCGAATAAGAACAAAATTAAGTGAATTTGGGTTTCTAGGCTGAACCTAGGGCTGTCCACAGGTCGGGCCGGGTCGGGTTTGTGCCCAACCCGGACTCGACCCGACCTTATCGGGTGGGGAATATTTCTACCCGCAACCGACCCGAATAACGTTTCAGATCAACCGGATCAAGTCGTATCGGTTTTCGGGTGAGAATCGGTCGGTTTCGGGTTTTCCGATATCGCCGGATTTTGGCCGAAATCTGGCCGGATCTCGTCAGATCTGGCCGAATCTAACGAGATTTGGCCGATAACTCGCCGGATCTATGGAAATATGGCTGAGATTTGGCCAAGTTATAGTCGGGCTTACCGGAGTTTGGCCGAGTTTGAGTAGATCTGGGCTAGCTTCTCCGGATTTAAGCATATCTAAGTGAGGATTTGAGTAGATCTGAGTAAAGGAAGGCCAAATGTGGCCAGATCGGAGCTGAGAAGCGCAGATCGTCGCCGGATTTCGGCCTTCTTTGAGGTTCTGTCGGGTGGGTCGGGTAGCTCGGGTTTTTGAGGACGAAAGCCGCCACTCGACCCGCCGAAGTCGGGTTCTGAAGTTTGGGACCCGTCACCGACCCGTCGGAGGTGTCAGTTCGGTCGTGACGGGTCGGTTCCGGTCGGGTTGGTCGGTTCCGGCGGGTTCTCGGTTTGCCTGGACAGCCCTAGCTGAACCTGTAACCTGCCTAATAATATGGCAAGCATACATCAATCAAAACCTAATCTAAACGACCTATTATGCTTTCTAAACAAACTAAAAACAAACCTAAACTACGCAGGAAGATAATAATGCAAACAAATAGGAGTGAAAACAAACAAAAAGAGAGATTGTAGCAAGAACAAGTACCTTACACAAGAAACTTTTAAAGCTTAATTTTGATAGTTTCCCTCAGTCAATCTACAAAACAAAATACCTAGAGGGTTAGTAAGTTTAACTAGAAGGCTTTGGGACTAAAATAAGTCCTAGCCAAGAAACTTTAGTTTAGGATGCTTTTCAAAGTAAAAAAGCTACTCTTTGAATCACTTTTTTGGAGTAGATTCTGTGTGTTTTGGGAAAAGGGGCTATGGGGACCTTTTATAGTGTTCAAAGAGAAGGGGCGGAGGTGATTCCCAGTGATGTGGGACTGCCTCTGCTGAGATTTTGTAAAAAACTTGCCTTATAGAAGTTTCTGGAACCCTAACTGCATATGTAGGCTCATGGCCGTGAACGTAAGAGTTAAGGATGCATACGCAAGCTCATAGCTGCATACGCACCCTTAGGATTTTGTAAGGATTTTCATATTTTTCAAAGAATTTTTCAACTAAAGTATTTCCATAGCTAGGCCCTAGATTAGCCCTAGACCTCCTAGTGTTATCGTCAATGGGAAACGGGGGCTCAAGTTTTAAAGGGGTATAAAATGAAGTGTTATAGTTGCCCCTCTTTTGATTCATGAGCTTCGCTAATGGAATCAAAAGAAAAAAAGACAAAATATTTTACTTCGACGTATGGCTTGGGCCCAACCCATGCACATGGCAAATAGCATGCATACATGGGGCGGGGTGAAATTTCAAAGAGCTGCGTGAGATTCGTATGTCCGAAGTCCCATAGGTGTCACTTGGGAAATGAGTGATGATAGGTTCAGTATCCAAGAACTTGGTGTGTCAATTGTCAAGCAAAAGGCGAGTGATTCACTATTTTAGAGTCACTAAAAATAAAAAACAAACATGGCCAACGACCTTAACTATCATCCAAACAAACAAGGTGCTCTTATGAGCTGAAAGGATATATATATATATATATATATATATATATATATATATCCTTTTGGAAAATCTCGTAATATTGTGCCAACATAAATCTTAAGAGTTAAGACCTCAGAATACACACTACTAAGGTCATGTTTGGTAGATTGTAATAGATACTATAATGTAATAGTTATTCCTATGATTTAGCTATTCTATGGTTTGGTTATATTTTTAGAATAAAGTTTGGCTACAAATTTGGTTGTAGCCTAAAGTTACAACTCCTACTTAAAAAATTAACAAGACTACATATTTTGAAAATCTAACCGTTGAATTGCATGTTCTTAATGTTCTTAATACACATGTAAAATTTCTTGTCAATCAGATTTTATTTACTATTCGATCTATAAACTTAATTTCTATGCATAATTTTAGACTACAAAAAAATTGAAATTTAACATTTGAGTGATGACATCGCTATTGATCTTTAATATTTTGGAATTTTGCAAATATGGAGGATATAAGAAAAAAAATGTAATCTAATAATGGAGTTATTAAAATTCACGTCCAATAAAAAGATATTAATTGAATTGTAGTCTTAGGTTACAGTAAAGTTTGTTATCAAATTTTGTCCATGTTTTTATTACAAGGATTAATCATTCATTATGAATAGTTATCTTTAAAATGAGAAAGAATCCTCTCTATCAAAAATTTAAAAAATATTATTTTTTAGGAAATATAATTGTATGAGTAAGATATTTCCTAAAATAAATTTTAAGTTTTATTCTAATATTACAACTTACAACCAAACTTATGAATATGTTTAGTTATTCTATTACAAAAAATTTTATTCTTAGAAATAAAGAGTCGTATCCTCATTCAGTGTACCAAACATGCCCTAATTTAATATATATATATATATATATATATATATTTATATATTTAAGAATTAAGTACAAAAATTTAGTCCCTAACCTTTTCGTTGTATGTTAATTTGAAATGTTAGGGATCAAATTGACATATAGTGAAAAGGTTAGGGACTAAATTTGTACTTTATCCTATTTTTCATTAAATTTCAAATCTATTCTAAATATTAACTCTCCATTAAAATTATAACATATCATATTTCTTTAAATGCTAGAATATATAGTTCCATATATAACATGATCATAATAAATGCGTAGTCCATAGTGCTACAATCTATAGTTCTATATACAAATACAATCATAACAAATACCAATTAATAGCTATAGTAAGTATTAAATTTCATATTTATGAAAAATAAAAGGGAGAATAAATCATATAGGGTTATTTTTCCATGCAGTGTATCCAAGAGTTAGACCCTTTTGGATATACATTATTGTCAATTTTTTTTAAAATCTTCTCATCTCTTTCCGTGTGTGTGTGTGTGTTAAGATATTTAGTATTCTCAAAAGAAAAAATAGTAGGTTAATTCTACATTGGAAAATGAGTGTGAGTTAAAGAAGTTTAAAGTCTGTGTTGTGTATTCAAGACTTAGGCTCTTTTGGATATGTCAGTTTCTTTAAGATCTTCTTCTCTCTCCCCGTGTGTGTGTATTAAAACACTTAGTATTCTCAAAAGAAAAAACAGTGGGTTAATCCCACATTGGAATTTTTTTAGAGAGTTTCAACTTATGGCGTCCGCTCTTAATGATAGTTTTTTATCATCAAATCAAGACACCAATAAGTTTTTGATGTAGGCAAGGATTAAATCCCAGATCTCTTATTTAACCATCTGAGACTTTACCAGTTGAGCTAACTAGAACCTACATCCCATATTGAAAAATAAGTGTGAGTTAAAATACTAATATATATATATATAAAATGTTAAGTGGTTGCCTAAAATTTTTATTATAATTTAAATATTAAGGAGATATAATTATTGATGAATAGAAATAAATAATAAAAAAAAAAAAATCCTTAAAACCTTCTCTTAGGTGGAAGGTTAAATGAAAGAACATCCAAAAAATAAGTACGTCCAAGTACACAAAGAATTTGACAACAAATTTCACATTTGTTGAGGTGACAATCTATAATTAGTGTGCCATAAAATGATGATAATGGTAACTAGATAAGAATGATGTCAATTGATACAAAGTAAGTCTAAGTATGCAAAGATTTTGACAACAAATTTCACACTTGTAAATGTGATAATTTGCAAATGGTGTGCTATAAAGTAATGATAGTGGTTGTCCAAACGAGAATGATGTCACCACCAATTATATTCAACCAACTTAATAAGTTGTGAAATTTGTTTTGTTTGTAGCAATTTTCATTAATACATTGACATAAATGCAAAGTTTTGATAAGGTGGAAGGCTAAATAAAGAAAATTCTCTTTCCTTCTCAAGGAACGTGTCATTTGTCCAATCTTAGACCACTATGGCTATTGTTCTCAATATAGATAGATAAATAAATAAGGGTACATAACGGGAAAATATCATACTGGGTAATAACTTATCATTTTAGATTACCATTCATATATTTCTCAAAAAAGATTACCATTCATTGATTCTTAAATTTTAAAAAGTGAAAAAAAAGGCCTACTATTTAAATGATCTCGTTAAAAGAAGAGGTAAATACACAAATTATCAATCTAATTTATTTAGCCAGATTTTGTAATTTGTACCCATTGGGAAAGAGACTCAATCCTTCGACTAATGTGAGCATGTCATGTTTTAATTCTAACATAAAGAATAATTTTAAAAATGATAATAAGACAAATTTTTTTTGCTAAAAAGTGGAGATAAGTTCCCCGCGTTAAAAGATAAGTTACATACATACGATAGATTTATTCAAAAAATGAAAGATATGTATGATATATATGGAAAAAATAAAAGATAAGTTACATACATATAATAGATTTATTCAAAAAAAGAATGAAACATATATATATATATATATATATTTTTTTTTTTTTTGAGAATCAGAATGAAAGATATGTATGATAGATATGGAAAAAATAAAAGATACTCCTAAGTTACATAAATATGATAGATTTATTCAAAAAAAGAATGAAAGATATTTATGCTACATATGGAAAAAATAAAAGATAAGTTACATACATATGATAGATTTATTCAAAAATAGAATGAAAGATACTATGTATGATATATATGGAAAAAATAAAAGATAAGTTACATACAATAGATTTATTCAAAAAAAGAATGAAAGAAATGATATATATGGAAAAGATAAGAAGAGAAGTATGATGTAATATTTAAAAAATTAAAACTTGTTGAAATTCATCTTTCTTGAAAAAAAAAAAAAAAAAAAAAAATCGTCTTTCTCATTTTACTATAATCCAAAGATCCAGTTGGAGTAGTGGACCAATATTTTAACTAAAATAACTCCAAAAAACAACCAAAAAAAACTTGAAAAAACACACACACACTCATATTGCCCCTATACCTCCACTGAATTTTTTTTCTTTTCTTTTTTCTAGCTATTCTATGGGCACTCACATAATTTCAAGCATTAAGTTTTTGCTAAAAACTCAAAATTTAAATATTAAGACAAATAAAGAAAAAAAAAGTTAAATTCTAAATATTTTTTTAAAAGCAATTAAGGCAATGAGGCAATATACAAGCACAATATAATTTGGTTACTAACATGCATGATGCGAAAAATATAATTTGGTTACTAACAATATATATATAGTTCAAAGTCTAACATGATGCGAAAAATGAAATATTCTTACTTTAAGAAATTGATTTGCATAACACTCGATCATTTATCTCTCATATCAGCCCCTCAAAAATTTTATCTCTCACATCAAATATTATTTTCATTTACTTGAAGCACAATTTATTTAAATCATTTATATCAATGAAATAAATATATGGGTTTGGTTGCCTTCCTCATTTTTCTCTCTTTGTTATATATATATATATATATATATATATATATATATATATATTTTGGAGTATACTAAATATTTTTGTTATATATGATTACATTCGATCATTGTCAAAATTCAATAATATATGGGTTATTATGGAGCTTGTGGATGAGTTTTCCATAATTCGTGTAGCAAACAAGATCATGGAGGATTACGCGGTATATATTGTTTTGTACCCATATATCTACTTAATCTTCATTAATCATTAATATAAAATAATTTATTTAATATATAATTTATAATAATAAATTAATGGTTAAAATTAGATTATATATATCCTAAAATGATCGTCTTTATATATTAAGAGGATTTAGAAATTTTATAAAAAAAAGAAAAAGAAAGAGGATTCAGAAAGTTAGTTATGACTTCAAAAAATGTTAAAAATACCCCTAATTTAATTAGATAATCCTTATTATTAAAAAATAAAAAATGGGGTTAAAATTATAATTCAACAAAATTAAAAAAAAAAAACTACTAGAGAAACTTTTTTCCTAAAAATTAGCACTCTCTATTTAAATATATCTCACGCACGTTTGATACATTTTTTTTCCCCTAAAAACTAGTGTAGGGTCCTTGGGCCTAGAAGTTCATTATTTATTCATATATTGGGCTTGTGGTCCAAGCTGAGAATGAAGATTTGCCCTAGTAGGAGATGTCTTCATTAGAGGAAATTGCACTGATGAAAAAAGGTGGGGTTTGGTCCTAAAGGCTTCGGAGAGTGTGCTGAAGATGAAAACTTCCTCGGCTGAACATGGCCAAGGTCTTGGAAAATGGATTGACAGCAAGGATGACAACCCCTGAAATTCATTTGGGGCGGACAAGCATTGCAGAGATATAAGATAAAAATGAGCCCCAAAATATCTGAGGAGAAAGCTGCTACCTCCGCATTAAATGCACTGCAGCTAAATCTCCTGGCCGCATTAATGTAGAAGTGATACCTAAACAGTGTATTTCAACCTTACATCTACTACTTGGGGATTTATGAGAAGGGCTGATGGGACAAGTATTAGCCCTAATTATCTAGTTTACAGGTGGACGGTGGAGGTGAAAAGGGGGGAGAGTATAAAAGAAGGAGAAGGAAACAAGAAAGAGAAGGGAGAAATTGAGAGAAGAAATACTATAGCATTCCACAATCAAATTTGTAATGATATCTAAGAACATTATATTAGAACTATTGTCCTCGGATTTCGCTGAGGACGTTCTTTCTTCATTTCATAATTGTCCATTTTTATCTTTTTGTCATCAAGCCTATCTAGATCATTGTTTGATTAACTAAAACCTAGTTTTCCAACTCATTTCTCTACAAATTCATTGTTTTGGGCTTCTTAGGCCTAAGTCCATTCACGTGCTGAGCTAGGAACTCAAGTCTGGTTCTTACAACTAGCATACACTAAATCTAGCAGTTTACTCAATTTCAAATCTTAAATTTTAGTTTCTTAAAAATTTCTTCCCATGTAACCTCACTAATAATAGATAAATTTAAAATGAAAAATTACATTAATTTGAAAATAAAAAAAAGAGCCCCATCACATGTGTGGAGCGCGTGTAATGAGACTAATATATATTAAAATCATATGTCTAAAAACATTTACACTATATTATCAAACTTTAAAAAAAAAAAAAAAAATTAACTTATGGCATAGTGGATTGGAGTGTAACAGTACAAGGGTATTTATTTAGATATTAACCTTGTATCGAGTAGGGTTATGTCACATAGACAATGATGTAACGCTAATTTCTGATATCATAGACTAAAAAGCCACCCGGTCTTGTGGATGTAGGCACACTACCAATCCATGTGAGCTGTCTATGTTGATTTCTCTCATCCCTCTTCTTTAATCTTGCATAAACCTATTTTTTACATAAATTGTTATTAGAGCTTAGGTTGGTCATTCCAATGGAGATATATATATGCTTCTATTGTTAAGGC
The DNA here is from genome assembly GCF_001633185.2 of Quercus lobata. Classification (NCBI taxonomy): domain Eukaryota; kingdom Viridiplantae; phylum Streptophyta; class Magnoliopsida; order Fagales; family Fagaceae; genus Quercus; species Quercus lobata. Next base: position 52,344,127 of record NC_044907.1, read on the forward strand.
ATCCGTATGCAGTTAAGTTCAATGGAATTGGTAACTTCGGGTTATGGTAAAGAAGGGAGAAAGATTTGTTGGTACAGTTAGGATAACGTGGAAACCAGAGAAAATAACGGACAATGAGTGGGAAAAAATTGAAATGAAAGCGGTTAGTACAATTTGGATATGTCTAACTAACAAGTAACAAGGTTATCTACTATGTCATGTACGAGGGATCAACCATAAGGATATGCTTAATATTGGAGAGTCAATGCATGTCCAAGTACATCATGAATAAATTGAATGTCCGAGCTTAAGATGGCCAAGGGTGCGGACCCAGCTCTGACATCAATACGCTGAACTAGTTCATTAGTTATCTGTTATGAATTGATATCAAATTTGATGATGAAGATAAAGCATTGATGCTTTTGACCCACCTTTCTGTTTCCTATGAACACTTGGTTAAATACTGCATTGGGGAAATGAGACCTGGGAAGAAAATAGTTGTACTAGGGAACATAATAGATCTAATTCAACAAAAGGTTGTGCAATAATACAAATGCTAGAAGAAGTGGCATATTAAGCAGGTCTGTCCATACTGGAAAAGGGGGAAAAGAAAGATAAGAGGAAGGGCCCTCAAAATCCTTCAATGTAGTGGAAGCTAACTCAGACTTTGACAGTGATTTGTTTTTAGTTTCATCAAGTTCTGATCAATTATTGGATTCTAAATTCATTATATTTGTTTATTCCACGTAACTGCCCAGACTAGTTTGACACTTACAAGTCAGCTAATTGTTTTTTTTTTTTTTTTTTTTTTGCTTAATGAAAAAGGGAGTCTCCGGTGTGGGCTTATCGATCCCATGCCACGTGACGGTAATGGGTAAATACCAAGTGTACTACGTGGGTCTTGCTGGGATTATCACTTGAACCGCTCATCTCTGAGTACAGAACGAGAACTCTTACTATCAAGCCACACCCCGTGTGGTGTCCCCTAATTGTGGTTATGTTCTAATGGGTAATGATGCTTCATAAAAAATCATTAGAATAAGAAGAGTTAAAATTAAGATGTTTAATAATTTGGTGACAACATTAAGAGAGGTAAGACATGTTTCATATGTATATGTCTGAGAGTGGGATAATGAAGAAAGAAAAGGGTGCTATGGTTGTAATAAGGGGTCAAAAAGTAGGTGGGAATATTTAAATTGTTCAGCAGTAACATTGTAGGTAGAGTTGCCATTGTAATAAAGTCTGAGCATGATGATTCACTTTTATAACACATTCGAATTTGTTAGCTAGATTTAAGTAATGTAAATTGGATTTTTTGCAAATATTGTATTATGAAAAGCAATGTATAGTGCAATTTAAAATTGTCGCACATAAGACCCAAGGCATATTGATTATGTGCATTCTGATAGATGACATTCTCCCACCTATTAGTTGAAGCTTGAGGCAAAGCAATGAGAATTCATATAAGGAGTTGAATATTTGTCAAGGTTGAGATTGTTGGAGTTTGCTCAGATTTATTTCTAGGCTATTGACCAAAGGGCCTTTTTATGGGCATAGAGGAGCTGAGCAAAGCACAATGAGTGGAAATGGAGTGGGTAGGGTTATGCTATATAAACACTGATGCAACTTTAATTTCTTATATAATGGATTAATAGCTTCTCACCCTTATGGACAAAGACAAAGTGCTGAGTTACATAAATTTTGTGTTGATCTAGATGTCTCAATTGTTCTTATCTCTCTTCTTTCATTTTTTTTTAATCATTTCTTTTTATTTATTTATTTTTTTATGAATCTTCTTTCTTTTTTAATCATGGGTAAACCATTTTTTACAACAGATTATATGGTGTTAGTATATAACTTAGTTTATTAAGCTTAGCTCAGTATATTGTATTTGTAATATACTTATATTACTTGTACTTCACATATATTTAGCTTATATAAGGCTTTCTATTATATTGTATTATACAAATAGAATATACATCAATATACAGATTATTCAGTATTTCTCTCTATCACTTTATATTCTTAACATGTGAAATTATATATAAAGTACAAATGGTCCTTATGCTTTGCTGATACCGTGAATGTAGACGATATTAGTGCTACTTATATATCAAGATTCTTTTGCACCAATTTAAAAAAGGAAACATATGAAAATTTGAGGCCCCATAAATTCTTTAATTGCCTGGCTAGTGAGCTGTATTGTCATTGCCAGAAATGTGTTTGGCTATTCAAAAGGAAAGTACGGTCGTATGAATGGCAATTCTCTTGGATTCATATCATAAATATCAGTTCAGACCTCTTCATTTTTTAAATCCCAGCATAATGACTGCTATGTCTAGCATTATATCCCCTTTCCATTTCCTTTTGATTCTCTTGGTCGCCGCCCACAGCATTTGTTGTGGTGCTACAGACAAAGAGAAAGATGTTTACATTGTGTACATGGGTTCCCTACCAGAAGGTCAATATTCTCCTACATCTCACCATCTCAGCCTTCTTGAAGAAATTCTTGGGGAAAGGTAACAGTTCATAGAGTTTTACCTTTAATCTATAACATTAATACTGCACCTTTTAGGATGGTAAATTACTATATAGTTTTGTATAATGGCCAATCCATAATTCTATTCCGTATGCAAATGCAATGATTTGGTGCTATGGGACTAGCATCCTTACATCAACTATGCTCTCAAATCTTACTGTTAAGACTTATACATATACAGGTCTTATCTCTTTTTATTTGAAAAGAAAGAAATAGCAAAAAAGAGGAAGAAAGATTTAAGTTTTTGACCATTTCTTCAATTCTGTCCTCGCAGTGCCGCCACTGAGTCCATAGTTAGAAGCTATACTAGGAGTTTCAATGCATTTGCAGCCAGACTCAGTAATGAAGAGCAACAAAGAATTGCTAGTAAATGATTTATTATTTATTTTGTTCTCTCTCTCTCTCTCTCCCTCCCACCTCCAATTGTGTAGTTGAATTTCTTTGAATAATAACACCAATCATTCTAGTGTTTAACGTAGTGTTATTGGAATAACTTATTTCTTAGTATACTGACAATAATGTGCAGGCAAGAAGGAAGTGCTATCTGTCTTTCCAAGTAGAACTCTCCAACTTCAAACAACAAGATCATGGGAATTCATTGGTTTAGCCGAAACTGCAAAACGAAATCCTGCTGTCGAGAGTGACGTAATAATTGGTGTTCTAGATACTGGAATTTGGCCTGAGTCTGAAAGTTTCAGCGATAAAGGTTATGGTCCACCACCTAAGAAATGGAAGGGCACTTGTAAAGGTGGCAGCAACTTTACTTGCAACAAGTAATTTCCTTTCTCCCAGAATAATATTATGATTTTTCTTTTGAATAATTTTCCTAGCCTACACCATGAAAAAGATGAAAATCATTGTAGGATTTTTGGGTTTCTACCATTGGTGACTCTAGGAAATTTTTTTAGGGGAGTTATTAAGAAACTTAAATTATACAAAATTGAACAGAAAGAGAACTTGAAAATATCGCTATCACCAAAAAAAAAGAAAAAGAAAAAAAAGAGAACATGCAAGTATATAAGGTTTTACAATTTCATTCAACTAACAAAATGAAAAGGCAAAAATGGATTCATAAGAGATAAATTGAGAACTGAAAATGCTGAGATGAGAGTAATAAAGTGAGAGAGTTTGAAATGATAATAAAAAAGAAAAAAGTAAAGAGAGAGAGAGAGCAACGGATGACACCTATTGCTACTGCGAGCCGAGTTGTCGAGAAGAGTAGAATTGTTGCCTTTGCAAAGCCAAGGAGAGTAGAGCAACGAATCACTAGTTTTTTAATAGCTCATTTGGGAGAAGGGAAAATAATGGAATTAATTGAAAAAAATAATTTTAGGATATTCTTTCATTCCCTTGTTTGAGAGTTTTTGTGGGGGGAAAGAAAAGTTCATTCCCTTATTTGAGAGTTTAACTAGGAGGGAATGAAATTAATAGGAGGGAATACTTATTCTTCTCTATTACCTCAAAGCCTAAAATTTTCATTCCCCCCAAAATTAGGAGAAATTGGAGAGAATATAATTAGATTTAATGATTTTTTTACAAAAACTTCCAAATATCCTTATATAGTTAGCTCTTTATTTCAAAATAGGGGTCAAATAATTATATTGTCAGAAAATGATTCATTCATTCCCTTCTATGTTATTATCAAACAATGATTTCCATTCCTTTATGTTAAAACATCCAAATAAAATTACTTAATTTCATTCCATTTATTTCTTTTTCATTCATTTGCTTTATTTAAATACATTTCATTTCTTTATGAACTTCCAAACGAATGTAAAGGAAAAATTCCTAAAAATGAAGTCAATGATTATTTTTATGAAATGAGTTGTATGAGTTACAAATCTAAATTATTAAGGGTCTTTATTTATTTATTTTTGTCTTTGAATGAGATTTTTGTTGAGTATTTTGTTTATTTGTTGCTGTTTGGCTAATTTTTGCTCTTATTTAAGCTAATTTTTATTTATTTATTTAAAAGGTCAAAGATTATGTTGGGAGGAAATTATTTTTCTGAGAAATACTATGTCCACAATATTTTCACAACAAATCTTAGAAGACAAGTTGTTATTGATATATATATATATACACACTATTTCTTTTTTCAAGTATAATTTTTTTGGTAAGTTAATGTGGTCCTATGATCACCTTCGCTTGCATGTGGAGCCTTCATTGGTTTCTACCATTATTATTAATATAGTTCCGTTCTAGTTGGAATATCTCATATCGGTATGCAAGCCGGAATGGTGACCCCTCCCTATTCCATCTTGGGTAGAATTTCGGCCCATTTCGGGCTATTCTGGGCATTTCTGTCAATATCGGTCGGAATTATATATTCGACCTGTATGAATTTTTGGCTTTTTTACCCTCTGATTTTGATGTCTGAGACTTTGAGCCACTGCCTTTTGAGAAGGAAAAAAAAAAATCCACTGCCTTCGTCTTTGTTTAAAACGGAGAAGAAAAATCACAAGATGAAAAAACAAACAATGAAGAAAAGAAATGAAATAGAAGTAGTAGAGAAAGAAAGAATAAGAAGAAACTGAGAGAGAGAGAGAGAGAGAGAGAGAGAGAGAGATCATTCCAACTTTTTGAAACTTTGAGTGAGAAGATTGAGAATTGATTAGTGTGTGAGGCAGGAAATAAATTGGCTAGGTGAGAAAGAGATAGAGGTTCACATGGGTGGGTTTGGGAAAATGGGAAAGGTTAATTTCAAGAAGGTTCCTAGTTTCTAATTGATCATGACGTTGACTTTATTTACAAAAATTTTGACAAATGAATTTTTTAATATCCATATACTTATTTTATTTGAGATTTAAAAAAAACAAGTATATTGAATTAATTATTTTATATTATATTATATATATATATACTTATTTGTTGTAATTCTAACATGGTCTAAAATAGTACAATGAAATAAGCCGATACCAAAATATTCAATTCTAATAGACAAACCAAAATGGGTCCTGAAACGGGATTCATAACATTGATTTCTACAAGTTAAAATTTAAAGAAAAAAAGAATTGTAGAGAAAATGTAAAGAAATGCAAAGGCAAAAGTAAAGAGAAAAGAAAGAACACTCGGGTTACATTTTTTGGCCGGACCGCCTATATCCACAGAATTATTAGGAATACACTCAAATTTCCAGATTTTTGAAATACGAAAAACAGAAGAAAAATAACAAACACACACACACACACACCAAGTCAATCACACAATATAAGAAATTATGTAGTTCGACAATTTGCCCACATCCACGGCGTCGCAATGATTTAAGTATTTTTAGGGAAATCATACAAGATTCAGCAATACACTTTTTCTCTCTAAAACAACACAATCAAACCCTAATCATAAGAAACAATATTTATATCCCTCATAGCTGATCTCTACTGGACTTAGCCTTAGAAAATCTCCTATTAAAAATCATAACACTTCTATATTAGATTGGGCCATTAATTTGGATTAAACATAAACTATGCTCCACATAGTCTAACAGAGATGAAGTCCTAAACGGCTACATCTTTGATATTAGAATTGTGTGAAATAGAAAGACCCCTTGTATGGTGTGTGTGAGTATATATATATATATATATATATATATATATATATATATATATAGGGTTTGTTTAAGTGTGGATGAGTTTTACACTAAATTGGGTCACTTGTAACAATACACATAATAAACATAAACCCAGTATTAACATGATCTTTGACACTACTTATACTAAAAATACTAACATAATGAACAATGTGAAATGTACAATTTGCAGTAAGATTATTGGAGCTCGAGCTTACTCCTCGGATCAAAATAGTTCCGTAAGGGATGAGGAAGGTCATGGTAGCCATACTGCCTCAACAGCAGCTGGTAGCAAAGTACCAGATGCAAGCTTTTATGGAGTGGCAAAGGGCATCGCGCGAGGAGGGGTTCCGTCCGCAAGGATTGCCGCATACAAAGTCTGTGATTCTATTGGGTGTGCAGGCGAAGACGTCCTTGCTGCCTTTGATGATGCTATTGCAGATGGGGTTGACCTCATTTCCATTTCACTAGGTGGAGAACCAATAGCTGTTGACTCTGATATTATTTCTATTGGTTCTTTTCATGCAATGGAGAAAGGTATACTCACCGTTCATTCAGCTGGAAACGAAGGTCCTTCTGTATCATCAGTATCAAGTGTTGCACCATGGTTGTTCTCCGTAGCAGCCAGCAGCACAGATCGTAAAATTATTACTAAGGTTGTTCTTGCAAATGGAAAGACACTCACTGTAAGTATCTTCATCTTTCGCATTTAATTTAATTTTATCCTCATAATTCCCTTAAAATGTTTTCTTTGCTTTCTTTGCTTGATGACAAGTTTCTTCAACTATAACCGTTTTCTCTTTACTTTGTTCTTTCCCGTCACTGACACTGCTGTGGCTCAATGATACCTTTAATTATAGGACATCAACCTATGCAGTTCTAGGACTTCCTTAGAATGATTGTATTCAATATATATATATTTCTTTTCATTCTAGTGTATTTGTGTCACAGTTTCATTTTTTGTTATCAGGGAAATGCAGTAAATTCTTTCACACTGAACGGAACTAAATTCCCTTTGGTATATGGGAAAGCTGCTTCAAGAAGTTGTTCTGATATTTTAGCTTGGTAATTTATGCTCTTTTGCTTATTGCTAACTCCAAATTTTCTTAATAAAGCTAAGAACTTTGCTTGTCATTTTCAATATTAGGAATTGCATAGAAGGTTGTTTGGATAGCAGATTGGTGGAAGGAAAAATTGTCGTATGTAATGATCCAAATGTAATTGAAGAAACTTCTAGAGTTGGCGCCCTTGGGACAATCATTTTAGGTGATGATCAAAAAGATGTTTCTTTTGTATTACCGTTACCTGCATCTATTTTGGCAACTGACCAATTCAGTGTGCTTCAGTCTTTCTTGAACTCTACAAAGTAAGGATTCTAATAGTTATTTCCTCTTTGATCTTGCAATGTTTTATTTTTGCAGAACATTTAGATCTAAAATTGACATTTTACTTGAATTCATGAGAATTTTAATATGATGATTAATGGCATATAAGATTGGCAAAAAAAAAAAAAAAAAAGGATACATGATTCCTCAATTAACTTTTCATGGTCATATGTTTTTCAGAAACCCACAAGGAAGTATACTAAAAAGTGAAACCACTAAAGATACACATGCTCCTGTAGTTGCTTCCTTCTCTTCACGCGGGCCAAACAGCATTTTAGAAGATATTTTGAAGGTTATGCATCAATCATCTGCATATCTCCATTTCTTTCTCTAGTTGTGCCTTTGTTACATTTGGATTCTCTAATACATATATTTCATAAACACAACAGCCAGATATAAGTGCTCCAGGAATAGAAATTTTGGCAGCATTTTCCCCTGTTGCTTCACTTTCTTCATTCAATGAGGATAAGAGGCATGCAAAATACAATATATTATCTGGAACCTCCATGGCTTGTCCACATGTAACCGGTGCAGCTGCCTATATTAAGACATTTCACCCTGATTGGTCTCCATCCGCCATCAAATCTGCCCTGATGACCACTGGTATATCTCATTTGCCACACTTTCAGCTCAATCATTCCTTTGCTAAATTTATTACTATAACTTATTGCGCGCTATATGTTCTTGTTCTTTTAGCTTGGCCAATGAATGCCACTATACAAGGTCAATATGAAGATGGTGAATTTGCTTTTGGGGCTGGCCATATCAATCCAGTGAAAGCAAAAGCTCCCGGTCTAGTTTATGAAGCATCTAAAGATGACTACCTAAAAATGCTTTGCAGTATCAACATTACCACTTTTGGTACTTGTCCAAAGCATGTTACAGGATCTCCAAAGGATTTGAACTACCCTTCAATACAAGCTCAAGTGAATGCAGTAAAAAAATTTACAGTTGAGTTTCCCAGAACAGCAACGAATGTTGGCCCCGGTAATTCAACGTATGTGGCTAAAGTAGACGTTGCAGATTCTGATATCAAAGTTAGCGTGAAACCTGGTACACTCTCCTTTAAGTCTTCGGGTGAAAAGAAGTCTTTCATTGTGACTGTGTCTGGGAAAGGATTAAAAGTTACTAGCAGGTTATCTGCATCACTTGTGTGGTCGGATGGCACTCATAACGTGAGAAGTCCAATTGTTGTGTACACAAATTCACTCTAGTAAGTTCTATGTCATTGCACTTTGATTTCCTTAAATAACACAAAAAAAGTATTGTACCATTGAAAACTATGAACTTTCTGGTAGAAGAATTTAGAATTATTTATTACTGGTCATTAATTTGTGCAATTCTAATGAGAAATGTATTATTCTGTGCTCTAGGTAGACCACAACAGTATTGTCCAATAGTCCATCCATTCAATGAAATTATGCCCTTTATGATTTATCTCCTCTAGGCATACTATTGTGACTTCTATTTGGCCAATGTGCTGTGTGAGCAAGTGAGATGCCTTATTTGCATTGCAGATGAGTAATCTTTTGTTTGTCGAATAGGACCCTATAAAATGTGCCCCACCGGTGACTTATCCCTCCATCTGTTTGTGCAATCACTACATTGTGGCAATCTAGCTCCCTCTAGTTCAACGCTAGATGTCTGTGATGCACTAAACGAGGCACCATTTATGTTGATTTTATGTATAGCAACCCTGGATTGCTTTTGCAACTGGCTCGGTAACATTTCCCCTAGCCTCGATCCCCCTTAAGCTCTCAGTTGGGGGAATTTTTGTAGTCCACACGTTTCTTAGGTCTGTGCACTCCATTAAGCATTCTAAGTTGTCTCCTCTGCCATCTCGTATATATCATACCTCAGTTTCATAGGTTGATGTGCATCTCCATTGGATTGAATTATGGATGATACACGTTCTAACAAGCTAAGCTCCTAAAAGTGGTTCTCAGGTTTCGTATATATAGATGGGTGTGAACCAACAAGGAACCCTATCTTAGAGGAAAACTTTGTTACGCAAACAAGACAAGCAAGTAAACATGCATAAACAAGACAAATAAGCAAACAAGGGTGCAACCAACGTATTGAAATCATACATGATGACATACAACAAGTAAAGCCACTAGCACATAGGAGGCAAACCATGTTATCATCACATACAAGGACAAAGAATAAACACGCCATAATGCACGTTAAATGCTAACATGAGAAATCCTAATATTCAAAACTAATCAAGAGAGAGAGGCAAGGTGTAAGCATGTCAACATCATCATCATATGATCGCAAACAAGGGGTTGCACCGATATAAGCAACATAGAAAATGATGCAACCAAACGTAGACAAGAAAAGCACAAAGGTGCAAAAAAACATGCTAAGGAAAATACAAAGGGTGCAACCAAACATATACTAAGTATGTGTTTGGATTCGAATTATTCCGGCGTTTGCGTCTATGTTTTTGATTTTTTTTTTTTTTTACCAGAAGCACGTGATCACAGCTGCCAGTGGGTTCCGTGTACTGTTCACGAGACCACAAATCTCATTTTTCAGCAACTTTTTCATTAAAAATGGGTCCCACAGTACTATTCACACATTTAAAAATTATTTTGCTACAGTATTTTTAGTTTTCAGTTTCAGCAACAATAAGTTCAATCCAAACGGACCATAAATGGGAGAAAATAGCATAGGAAGTACGTTTGAAAATGAAAAAGGCTAGATCTAAGCATGTAAGTATAGATCTAATTATAAAGCATCTAAACACGGTATCACATAAAAGGAAACGCATAAAAACACTAAATATACAAAAAATGAAATAAAGACTCTAGATCCAAACTCTTTAATGAATGCGGGTGTTTGGACGTAAATTTTGACTAGAAAATCAAGATCTACACCCTACCTATGACACAAAACACAATATGACATCAAGGCAAAAGGCATGTAAGCATAGCATCAAAAATTGCAAATATGGCATAAAGAGCAGAAACAATGAAATTTAGACATATCCTAACTAAGAAGGCTAGGGTAACATGATCAAAGCAATAAAAACATGCTACATAATTTAAACAAAGCAATAAAGCATGCTAGGAAATTAAATCAAAACATTAAAAAGCTATAATTAAAAAGGGTGTAGATAGTAGCTAAGAAGCTACGTCTACACCCTCCAAACATCAAAACCTAGGAAGAAGGACTAAGGAGGAGAAAATGGAAGCAAAAACACTACATTTTGATGTATGGAGGAAGAGAGAATCAAAGACTTTTGGTGAGTGTTTTGGGATAGAGTTGTAGAGAAAAGAGAGGGAAAACTGCCCAGAAAAAGCTTCAAAGACCCCAAAATTTGTTCATATTGAAATATAGAGAGGAGGGGATATTTATAAATTTTTTGAGACTGTTCAGTTCTAGGCGCACATAGTGTGCGCTCGGAATTCACGGGCGTGTGCGCGCATGTCTTCCTGGGCCACACATAGCGTACATCACTGGTTTGCTTGCTTTTCTAGTTTTAAACAATGGACATTTGTTTTAAGGCCTTAGCGAACTTCGATTGACTTGATTCCATTAATATTAGAAAGATACAGATGTCTGGGAAAGGATTAAAAGTTATTAGCACGTTATTTGCATTGCTTGCATGGTCAGATGGCACCCATAACGTGAAGTCCAATTAACGTGAAAGTTCAATGTCATAGCACTTTCATTTCCATAAATAACACAAAAAAGTATTGTACCTATGAAAATTATGAACTTTCTAGTGGAAAATTTTAAAATTATTTGTGACCAGTCGTTAATTTGTGCAATGCTAATGAGAAATATATTATTCTGTGCTCTAGGTAGACCACAACAGTATTGTCCAATAGTCCATCCATTCAATGAAATTATGCCCTCTATGATTTATCTCCTCTAGCCACACTATCGTAATTTCTATTTGGCCAATGTGCTTTGTGAGCAAGTGAGCTGCCTTAATTGATTTGCAGTACAGATGAGTAATCTTTTGTTTGTCGAAGAGCACCCTGTAAAATGTGCCCCACCAGTGACTTATCCCTCCATCTCTCAGTGCAGTCACTACATTGCGGCAATCTAACTCCCTATAGTTCAATGCTGGATGTCTGTGATGCATTAAACGAGGCGCTCTTTATGTTGATTTTATAGCAACCTTGGATTGCTTTTGCAACTAGCTCCGTAACATTAACATCTCCCCTATCCTTGATCCCTTAAGCTCTCAGTTGGGGGCATTGTTGTGTAAATGTTTTCTTTATGGTGTTATATTATAAACAACCATAACATAATTTCTAGGATCTTAAATTATCATGATATCACAACTACAAAAATTAATTATTAAGCTTACCTTGATCCATTGTTGAAATTTTCTTAAGATCAAGTCTTAGTATAAAAGACATTTAATTCTTATAGAATTGTTTTCTCTCTTTTAACTCTTTTTTCTCTTTAACTATTCAGTGTATGTGATAGGATAGTTAAATGTCTTTTTTATAGGCAGAGAGAGGACCAAATTCCTTGTATCTATAACCTCCACTTGCCCATCAAAGTTGGAGTTACTTAGGAAACCTTGCTTCTCCATTAACTAATGTTTTAAAGACATGTAACTGTAAACACAAAATCTCAAGTTTGGAAATCAAACAATTGGCAATGTTTCGCAAGTGTAAATTTGTATTTATGAATTTGTAGGTAATATTCTCTATGTTTAGATTCTAATACAATTGAATAATCCTTTGATTCGATTTCCTTAGAAAAGTCTTCAATTCAAGTGTTGTGTTGATGTAGTCTTGACTCGAACACAAGATGTCCTCCACTTGGATTGGAAAGTGGATTGAAAGTTCTTTGGAATGAAATTACGATGAATCTCTAGCTGTGCGCTTGTTAGGGATTTCTTGTTCTTCGCATTCTTCATGGGTTCTTCAAATTTTATTGATCTTCGAAGATTTGTGGTGGAAGTTTTTCGGGGATTTAGAACTTGAATCCAATGAAACTTCGATGGATCAAAGTCTTTGAAGTTTTTGGAGGCTTCAAAGCTTGATTCCAGTAGAATTTTGAGACTTGGAAAGAATTATTTGGATGAATGTTCTTCGTCTTCGGAGATTTGTAGTGAAAGTTCTTTGGGCTTTGGAGGCTTGGATCCATAGAGCTTCACTAGTTTGTAGTTTCTTAGTGTTTATGGAGGTTTTTGAGCTTAATTCCAATGAGTTTTGAGATCTAGAGGGATGGCTTGAATGCTTTTGCTTCACTAATTTGTAGGCTCTTAGTGTTTATGGAGGCTTTTGAGCTTGATTCCAATGAGTTTTGAGATCTAGAGGGATGACTAAATGCTTTTGCTTCAAATGTTCTTTGTGTTCGAAGGTTGAAGTTTTTAATGTTCTTGGAGGTTTTAGAGCTTGATTCTAGCAGAGTCTTAAGACTTCTAAATCTTTCTGAATCCCCCTATAAGACTGAGAAGTATCTCTTAGAAAGGTGTGATTACACATGATTGGCTATGAGCAGTGACACATGTAATAATTTAAATGGAAGAACTTTATGTCTTGTTCTTCAAGGGACACATGAGACTATTTGATTAGTCAAAATGTTCTAATTTAAAATTACATATGACAGTATTTAATTTGACTGCTTATGTCATTTAAAATTAAAATATTAACACGTGTTGACGTGTGATTGGCCTTTAAGTAGTCTTTGCAATTTTTATTTCGAAACACTTGGAATATTTCTGTTGGTCTTTAAATAATGTTAGTGGGACCTACTAAATAGCATGTGGCGCTTTGTGATTGGTTGCAAAATTTCCACTTCTACAAATACCCCCTCGAGACTTGTTCATGTACGCAATCTTTGAGTGTGGTGAGTGAGCGAATCTCAAAACATAAATTTTGATGTTTGAGACTTAGACTTTGCAAGTGCTTTCTTGAATTATTTATTTATTTATTCATTTTTGTGGAAGATTTGCCTTCAGTTATTTATCTACAGCCAACGCGGACGTTGGCAACAAAAGAATCGCATGTATGATGGCATGATTTGTCTTGGACAAATTGAGAACAATTTGAACATGCTCTTTTCCACGAGTATGTAAGAACTGGGCTTGTTGAAGTGGGCTTTGGTGAGCTTAAACCCATTTATAAAGAACAACGATGTTAAGCTTTTATGCATTTCCAGGTTGGCTTGTTTTATTAAATTCTAGATGACCTTTTACTCAAAAAAAAAAAAAATTTCTAGATGACCTAATGGTCAATCATCAGAGGCGGTGCACTAGAATTTTCTAGATGACCTAATGGTCAATCATTAGCAACCACTTCCTCGCACACTTATGGTACATTTAGTATGCTGTAATAACTTCTATAATAGAATAGTTATTCATGTATAATATCAATTCGGTCATTTGGTTGCATCTTTATTACATAGATTATTGGCAAAAATGCAAAACTAACCCTCTAACTTTCACATTTTTTCATTTCAGTCCTTTAACTTTCAGTTTTGTCAATTCAGTTCTCTAACTTTCAATTTTTGTCAATTCAAGGCTCCACTACAAATCTGTTACTGCTACCATTAAACCCACTAAAACGACGCCATTTTCCATGTGGGTTTTTTTTATTTTTTTATTTTTTTTAATTCGGAATTAAAAGAAAATAAGAAAAGAAAAAAAAGAAAAGAAAACATGAACGAGTTCATCTTCTCCAGGGACCTGCCGTTTCTCTCTTCTTCTTCTTTTGTTCTCTTTTGTTTTTCTCTCTTTGTATCCACTCTTTCTGATCTCGATCTCTAGTAGCTGCCAATCTATTTTGATGAAGCACGGTGCACATTTTTTTTTCCTGCAGTGGCTATGGTGGTGGTTTAATTTTTTATTTTGTTTGTGGGTTTGATTGTGACTGTGAGTTGTGGTTGAAATGGTGGTTTGGTGGCTATGTTAGTGGTGGTTTCGTGTTTGATTTTGGCTATGGGTTTGGTTGTAGAAGTGGGTTATGGTTGTGGTTGCCGTAGGCTGTGTTGTGGTTGTAGTTGTGGCTGTGTTGGGTTTGGTTTTGGCTGTGTTGTGGTTGCCGTAGGCTGTGTTGTGGTTGTAGTTGTGGCTGTGTTGGGTTTGGTTTTGGCTGTGTTGTGGTTGTCTTGGCAATGGAGTGGCGGTGGAGTGGTTGTGACTGTTTTTGGTGTTGGCAGCGGACTTGCCGTTTTGAACTTAGAACTCCTTTTGTTTTGTTTAGTAGCGAACCTATCGTGTTGGTGGTGGTTTTCTTTTTCTTTTCCCAGATTTTTCTTTTAATTCTGAATTAAAAAAAAAATGCAAAACGGCATCATTACTGGCAGTAATAGCAGCAGTAGCAGATTTGTAACGGAGCCTTGAATTGACAAAAATTGAAATTTAGAGGACTAAATTGACAAAACTGAAAGTTAGAGAATTGAAATGAAAAAGGTGAAAGTTAGAGGGTCAGTTTTGCATTTTTGCCTAGATTATTTATTACATTGGAATAACTATTCTTTAAATTGAAGAATAACTATTCCTTTTTAAAATGGATGTAATAGTTATTCCTTAGAGCATATAATAGGTTTTAAAATTAATATATTTCCAAAAATATAAAGTTTCCTTATACATCATCTTTTACAAGCTTTCCATATGTAACAACCAAACTTATGAATAGTAATAGTTATTCCATTACAATGCCTTCTGATAGTGCATGATAATCACCTAACTCCAGACTAGTCCACGATGGTCATCCAAGGGAAACAATACAAACAGACCGCGAGTAGAAAAGATGCTTTGTGCTAATATAGCATACTCGTCCATGAGGCGGTTGTCTGTCCATGAAAGGTTTGGATGACCTCCTTACATTCCAAGAATGTCTTTTGCATACGAGCTTAGGACGAGCTCCATATTCGGCATGAAACATAATGATCAAAGTCCTTTACCATAAACCATTTCCAAATAATGGTTACAGAGAACAGGTTCATGTAACTTTCATAGTAGTTATGGAAGTTACCTTTGAGTCTTCCGAACTCCTCGATAGTAGGAGCAGTTGTTAAGCCAGTAACTGTCCCAATTGTGTGCTATATAAACATTCATCTACGAAAGTGTAAGTCATTCAGACATTTCCACACAAATTGGAATTCCAAAAATACTGACTTTACCATTGGAGGATTCTTGGCCGGTCTTCCCTAGTCTCCCCTGATTTTGTGTTTACTTTTTCAGGACATTCCAAGTAACATTGAGATCATCAACGCCTGAGACATTTAGCCTACTGATTTCCTTGTAATCATCAGTTGGCGTCGTCTGTAGGAAAGAGTTTTGTTAGATTTTATCTTTGAGTTCTACAATTCCTTTCTCTGACAAAAAGGCTACAATGGTTTGGACAAGATCGAGGACTACTAGCCCAGGCCATCAAGAGAGTAGGGATGCCTCTAGCAATCTGCACAGCGATCGACAATCTGCGCTTGCCATGCAACCATCCTCTATTCAACATGTGCAATCCATGGCAGTTGCTATGGCAGAGTTAACTTGCCAGAACCAAGAACTAACAAGGGAGATTAATCTCAGGAGGCAACGGCATGAGGCATATGGAGAAGAACAAGGCCAGAACCAGGGAGATGGAA
Source organism: Quercus lobata (assembly GCF_001633185.2). Taxonomy (NCBI): domain Eukaryota; kingdom Viridiplantae; phylum Streptophyta; class Magnoliopsida; order Fagales; family Fagaceae; genus Quercus; species Quercus lobata. The sequence continues at coordinate 52,360,160 of NC_044907.1, forward strand.
GAGACGCTGAGCCTGAAAGTCAATCAAGGGGCACCACATCAAGAAGGGTGCCATACTTGGAGAGACAAGATCGACCAGATGAGGAAGGTTATGGATGAGATGAAGGAGAACATGAGAAGAGCAAATCCCATAGAGGATCTAGTTCATTGAACAGACTCCCTCTTCACAGCTTCCATCAATGGTCACCCCTTGCCTCCAAAATTCAAGATGACTTCCTTGGATTCGTGTGATGGATCGCATGACCTGTTTGATCACATTTCTATTTTTAAGACTATGATGCACCTTTAAGGGGTCCCGGATGAAATTATGTGTAAAGCCTTCCTTACCACCCTCAAAGGTTCGGCACAAGTGTGGTTAAGTAAAATACCCCCGAATTCGGTAAGTTCTTTCGAAGAGCTGAGTAAGTTGTTCATTAATAACTTCATTGGGGGACAGAGACACAAGCATTCCTCATCCAACCTGTTGACTATAGAACAGGGGGGGAATGAAAGCCTGCGGTCCTTTATCATTCGTTTCAACAGGGAAGCCTTGACGGTGGATGAGGTGGATGATAAGGTACTATTGGCGGCCTTTCACAATAGGGTTAATTCTGATTTGTTCATCCACAAGCTTTATGAGAAGGAGCCTCAGTCCATGGCTGAACTCGTCCATTCAGGCCAGAACTTTATGAATGAAGAAGACGCGATCATAACTAAGAAGAGGAAGAGAGCTGAGAGAATGGAAGCAAACCCCATGTGCCACTTTAAGCAGGGCCCTCTTCCAAAAAAGGGATGGACGGAAGATAAAAAAGACCGAGATGGCAAGAAGGCTAGTCCTTCAGCACAGAGTCAAGAATACACGCCATTGAACATGCCGCTCGAGCAAGTCCTTTTGCAAATCAAGGACGATCCTTCCTTGATATGGCCAGAGAAAATGAAGGGAGACCCCAATAAGCGCAATAGAAATAAGTATTGTAGTTTCCATAGAGACCATGGGCACGAGTGTTTTGACCTAAAGTAGCGGATTAAGAATCTCATAAGGCAAGGAAAGTTGAGAAATTTCCTTGGATGAGACCACAAGGACGAGAAGTTGAAAGGGAAGGTGAAAGAATCGTTGCAACCATCGCTTGGAGAAATAAGAGTTATTATAGGAGGAAGTTTAGCAGGCCAGTCATCCAAGTCAAGGAAAACATATCTCAAGGTAGTGCAGAACGTTCAACTATCTGGACGAACACCAAGGATGAGGAACATGGATGAACAAGCCATCACATTCACAGATGATGATGCTAAAAGAGTTCACCACCCCCATGGTGATGCCATTGTCATCACTTTGCTTATTGCCGATTATACAACAAGAAATGTGTTAGTAGACAACAGAAGCTCAGTAGATATTTTGTATTATCCAGCTTTTCAGCAGATGAGGCTAGGACGAGACCTACTTCATCCAATGAACTCGCCTTTGGTAGGTTTTGGTGGAATAAATGTGCAGCTTGTAGGCACAGTTACATTACCTATGGTGGTGGGGGCATATCCACAACAAGTAACCAGACATGTGAATTTCCTTGTCGTAGATTGTTCCTCCTCCTACAATGCTATAATTGGAAGATCGATTTTAAATAGTTGGAAGGTGGTTACATCTACCTATCACCTGACAGTCAAGTTTTCAACAGAGTATGGAATAGGGCAAGTACAAGGAGACTAGCTAACAGTAAGAGAATGTTACCTAGCCATGTTGGCCATGGACGAACAAGTATAGACAATGAATATTGAAGAAAAGAGAGTTGTGGCCGAGCCCACTGAAGTGTTGGAAGATATTTCTTTAGACGAGAATAACCTTGAGAGGTGCACCAGGGTTGGAGCAGATCTAGAAGAGAAGACTAAGAAGGACCTCATCCGTTTTTTGAAAAAGAGCATTGATGTGTTTGATTGGAGTCATGAGGATATGCCAGGTATACATCCTAGTGTCATTACCCACCGTTTGAATGTATGTCTCTCCTCTAAGCCTGTGCGATAAAAGAAAAAAGTATTCGCCCCCGAGAGAGACAATGCTATTAAGGGCGAGGTTCGAAAGCTGATTGCGGCGAAGTTCATTAGAGAGGTGTATTATCCAGATTGGCTAGCCAATGTGGTAATGGTCAAGAAGGCAAATGGCAAGTGGAGGATGTGTGTAGACTTCACTGATCTAAACAAGGCTTGCCCCAATGATAGCTATCCATTACCGCGTATTGATCAATTGGTGGATTCCACTGCCGGTCATAAATTACTTAGTTTTATGGATGCTTTCTCAAGATATAATCAAATAAGGATGGACGAGGCAGACCAGGAGAAGACATCCTTTGTTACTAGTCAAGGCTTGTTCTGTTATGAAGTGATGCCCTTTGGCTTGAAGAACGTTGGGGTAACATACCTACGACTGGTCAACCATATGTTCTGTCCTCAGATTGGACGAAATGTAGAAGTTTATGTGGATGACATGTTGGTAAAAAGCCTCGACGAGGGAAAGCATCTAGATGACTTGCAAGAGACTTTTGACACGCTTAGACGATACAGTATGAAGTTGAACCCCAGCAAATGCGCTTTCGGAGTATCATCAGGAAAATTCCTCGGATTCATGGTTTCGAATAGGGGGATTGAGGCAAATCTTGAAAAGATTAAAGTAATTCTAGATATGAAGCCTCCACAAAACATCAAAGAAGTCCAGTCCCTTATCGGACGAGTTGCTGCCCTTAACAGGTTTGTCTCTAAAACTACTGACAAATGCTTACCATTTTTTAAGGTTCTTAAGAAAGGGTTTGAGTGGATGGATGAATGCCAAAAAGCCTTTCAAGACTTAAAGACATACCTTGTTACGGCTCCATTGCTAAGTTCGTCTGTGATGGGAGAGGAGTTCTATTTGTACTTAGCAGTGACCCCACATACCGTTAGTTCAGCATTGATAAGGGAGGAAGGAAGAGTACAAAAGCCCATGTACTATACAAGCAGAGTACTAAGGGGAGCGGAAGGACAATATCTGCTAATAGAAAAGCTAGCTTTCGCACTAATAACGGCTTCCAGGAAGCTAAGGCACTACTTCCAAGCTCATGGGTAATCAATGTCATGATGGACCATCCGCTCAAGAAAGCCATAAACAAGTTGGAAGCCACAGGACAACTGATCCAATGGGTTGTTGAACTCAATTAGTTTGACGTCAGGTACCAACCAAGGAATTCGATAAAGGCTCAAGCCCTGGCAGATTTCATTGCGGAGTTCACACCAAGCTATGATGACTTAGAAGGGATAGAAAACAGTAAGAAATGGGTCGTCCATGTGGACGGCTTGTCCACGCAACATGCAGGGGGAATAGGAGTGGTTCTACAATCCACAGAAGGAGATAAGCTAAAGCATAAGATCCATTTGCAATATCAAGCAACTAATAATGAAGTTGAGTATAAAGCTCTTCTTAAAGGGTTGGAATTTGCTAGATCAGTAGAAACAAAATCAATACTCGTCTTGGGGGATTCTTAGTTGGTCATGGGCTAGATAAACAGGACGTGTGAGGCTAAGGAAAAACGAATGAAAAAGTACCTTGAAAAGGTATTGCAGTTTGTGAAGAAATTCAAGAAAGCTAACTTCGTTCAAATCCCGAGGGAGGAGAGCATGGAAGCAGATACCTTAGTAAAGGAAGCCTCAGCGAATGAAGCCATGGACAAGTTCGATGAAGTTCAGTATGTCCCGAGTATAAATCTTCCAGAAGTGCAACAAATAGAGAATAAAAAGAACTGGATGACCCCCATAATGTTATACCTGAAGGACGGAAAGCTCCCGGAAGGGAAGGACGAGGCCAGAAAACTTACGGTTAAGGTAGCCAGATATGTCCTTTTGGACGAAGTACTATACAAGAGATGCTTCTCTCAACCTCATTTTAGGTGTTTAGCTCCGGACGAGGCAAACTATGTGTTGAGAGAGGTTCATGAAGGAGCCTGTGGAAACCATTCGAGGGCTAGGTCACTTATCCACAAGGTCATCCATGTAGGGTACTACTGGCCAACTATCCAGGTAGATGCAAAATCTTATGTCAAGGTATGTAACCAATGTCAATGGTTTAGCAACGTCCCCAGACAGCCGTCAGAGTATCTCACGCCAATGATGACCCCATGGCCTTTCGCATAGTGGAGGCTAGATATTTTGGGCCCCTTTCCACTTGGGACGAGGCAGATGAAGTTTTTGGTGGTGGGTATTGATTATTTTACCAAGTGGGTGGAAGTAGAACCCTTAGCGAATATCACGCAACAAAATGTCAAAAGCTTCATCTGGAAGAACACTGTGTGCAGGCTTGGGGTACCTAGAGTATTAGTATCTGACAACGGACGACAATTTGATAATGCACTTTTCAGGGACTTCTGTGTACATTTTGGAATTCAAAATCATTATTCCTCGCCTGCCCACCCCCAAGCAAACGGCCAGGTCTAAGCTGCAAACCGATCCTTGTTGAAAATCGTCAAGACTCGGCTTGAGGGGGCAAAGGGAGTATGGCCAGATGAGCTACCAGGTGTTTTATGGGCGTACAGGACGACGGTGAGAACCCCTACAGGGGAAACTCCTTTCAAGCTAGCTTATGGAAGCGAGGCAGTCATACCTGCAGAAGAGCACATGGCCAACCATAGGGTAACGACGTATCAAGATAAGGATAACAAGGAGCAACTCCATTTAAACCTCGATCTAATAGACGAGGTAAGGACGGATGTAGAACATAGGATGACGAGGTACAAAAACCTCATGGCTAGGTAGTATGATGCAATGGTGACGCCAAGGCGATTCAACATAGGAGACCTCATCTTGAAAAAGGTTTCTTTGGAAATCAAGAACCCATCTCATGGGAAACTAGAACCTAATTGGGAAGGACCCTACAAAGTTATTAACTGTAAAAGGCAAGGATCCTACTACTTGGAGGCCCTGGATGGGAGGAAACTAGAGCATCCTTGGAATGTTGAGCACATGAGGAGGTATTATCAGTAAAATGCTAGCCTGGACGAGTGTTACTATGGACGAGCTTGGAGCCTGTTTATCTACATATTTTTAATACTACTTTATTATTATTATGTTGTGGTTATGAATGAAATTGTGGGTTTGTTTGTATTTATTAAACTCCCTGGAAGGCATTCGCTTCTAAGCATATGCCTCATCTGTGAACAATATTTATGCCATGTACATAATGTTGTGTGAATTCCTAGTTTCCATGCTATTTTCATTCAAATTAGTCCATAAGAAGGCTAAGAGCCCAAGACGAGTAAATTCTCTGGACGCAGAGATGTAACATCTATAAACTCTCCTAAGGGTAACAGAGGCATATTCGTCCAAATCATGAACGAGCAGAAGCCTTAAACTTTTAGGTGAAGCATGAAAACGTCCTAACAATGGATGAAGAAAGCCCATAATGCATCAGTCCTACCCATGGACGAGGAAATGCATACATGAATATTTCATGTTGAGCAGGATGCTAACTATAACAATCCAATTATTTGGACAAGTAAAAAGTTAGGCTTATGGATGGAATGTAAAACCAGCTACCAAGTCCAAGGACGAATAAGCTGAGGAAAAAAGTGTTGCCATCCCCAAAGACGAGTTATACTTGTAAAATAACTCGCAAAATTCAAAAGGATGAATGAATACAACTTCTATCATGGACGAGTCAAGAGTGAAACCAATGCAAAAAAAAAACATTTTCGTCCACACAATGATAGAAAGGAAACAAACATTCATAAAGTTCAAAAAAACCCTTGTTAAATAAAAAGCCCAAAAGGCAATTTTTTAGAAGCCCGTCCTAAAAGTATAGATGAGATAAAATGTACTTGGGTTACAATAAAAAGAACCAACACAATGGATCAAATAAAAAAGAAGAAGAAAAAAGATAGAAATACTAAGGATAACCTAAATGTAAAGGTCTCGTCTTTATGAAGAAGGGGCATTAGCATTGGGGTCGTCTTGAAGTGGCTGAGTGGTAGCATCATCTTCCACATTGACGTCCTTAGAGCTAGTTTGAAGAAGAGAGCTGGTAGCAACAACCAGGTTAAGCCTAATGGAGCTAAAGTCCACTTCAGGGAAATTTTCCATAGCATCCATTCTAAAATCCTCAAAGCCTACTGCATAATTGTCGTCCAGAAGATCAGTGTATTGCTTGGACTCCTTGAATTCAATCATTGCATCTCCTTTTGCCTTGGAAAGAAGAGTACTCAGCTCGTTGCTCTTTTTCTGTAGATGATCAAGACGAGTATCTTTTTCCACCACATCAGTTTTCAACTCCTTAATCAAGTTTTGTAGCTTCGTTGCCTTCTCCTTAGCCTTGGCAGCTACCTTAGCCCACTTCTTTGATTCTTCTTTCACCTCCTGAATCCTTGTCTCTAACAAGATCCTCGTCTTATCTAATCCTGTGGCCTGCCTGGATGCTGCAATAAATTTTGACATAACCTAAAAAAAAATGAAAATGAATGAATAAAAATGAAAGTTAGATGAAAATATATATATATATATATATATATATTTTAGCAAAAAAAAAAAATGCGATTACATACCTTAAAAAGATCATGAACACCAGAATGTTCAAAATCCTTTAGGGACATGTCATAGCAAGTGTTTATGTCCTCATCTGAAATAGCTTTTTGAAAATGTTCCCAAGCCAGGTCTTCATTTTTAATAATAATTGAAGGGACCTGTTGAGAAAGCTGGGATGTGGATGGCATAGTCGTCTTGGGCGGAGGAGTCTTAGACGGAGTGGTCTCAATTGGAGTGGACGAGTCCATGTCATATATTTTGACGGACGGTTGAGACATAGGAAGGTTGGGCTTAACTGTTTGGGATGACCTATGCTTAGCCTTTTTGCCTCGTCGGTTGGGGAGATTTCCCAAATCAAGGTTTTTAGACAAAGACCTCCTTTTGTCCCTGGCCAACGGATGAGCTTGAGACTGAGTCTCAGGACGACTCTCCTCACCTATAACTTCTTTCTCTTTATTTTCTTTCATTGTTGACATTCCTAAAGCAAAAAAACAATAACAATAAGTGACGAATTATAAATAGATCAGGAAATATGACAGGATGTTCAAATGACCATTAAATGAAAACTTTACTTCTTCGCACTGTGACCTCGTGAGCAATAGCCTTGTCTGCTGGTTCAGGACCAAGTCCCCACTTGGCAAGACGTCGTAGGGTAACCAAAAAATGAAAATCCCTATTGATGTAAAGACGAGCCCTGTGGACGTGGTCACGGTGAAATTTACTTAAGGATGGTTGTTTAACACCTGTAAAGCAAATGATAAACAAGGGTTAGAAACAAATAAAAAATAAGAGAAAAGAAAAAGAAAGATGAAAAAGGGGAGGGACATACCTTCAGGATGAAGGTTCCCTAAGTCCCCATAGTAAGGGCCAAAAGGGTCCTTGCCAATGTCCACAGGGTTCCCTGCCCAAAAACCGGAGACAAAGATAAACTCTGTCTTCCAATTCTTATTAGATGAGGCCAGGGACTTGATTAATCTACAATCTTTACCCTTAGTTGTGAATTGATAAAAGCCAAGAGATTGATTTATCTTTGAGGGTTTGTAACAAAAGAGGAACTTGTCCACAGTAAGAGGATAGTTCCCTCCAAATACTTCCCTCCACAAAATTTGCATATAGATAACTAATCTCCATGCGTTAGGGTTGAATTGACATATACTTAAACCTAACCTAACTAGTAACTTTTTAGCAAATGCATTCAAAAGCAACCTAAAACCCCCCAAAAAAATAAGCCTTATAGACGCCTACTCCAAAATAGAGATTGCAACACCATTCTCCACAGACGGGCAACCTAGGGTTAAGCTCATCCGGGATCTGGTACCATGTCCTGAGATTGTTAAGCCTTTGCTCATTCGTTTTGGAATGAATACCTATTGCACAACTATAGACGATCTCCTCTTTGTCCACAGGACTAGACGGAGGGACACTGGACGGGGTGCCAGCTTGGGAACTAGAGGCTTTCCTAAGTTGTTCTTGGATAACTTCTAAAGGAAGCCCAGGGACACCAGAGGTATATCCCTCGTCCATAGAACTCCCCTCACTACTATGGCTACTATTACTAGAACCACTATCACTGGTTGTATCATAATACTTGTCTATAGCTTTCTCTGTACTATTGCTAGACGAAGAAATAATAGTTTCATACATTTTTTTTGGAAACCAAAAACCTAAAGACGAGAAGGAAGAGAATACCTGGCTCTAGATGGGAGAGGACTATGGACGCGGAGAGACTTCTAGACGAGGCTCTAGATGAAGAAAAATTTCAGAAATGTAAAGGGTAGAGGAGGAATTCCACTATTTATAAGCAGCTGACCTAAGCACCTGAAACGACATAACCAACTAGGGAATGACACGTGGCTTACTCCTCGAAAACATGAATCGACATAACTTGTCACCAATAGGACAGTGACACGTGGCACATCTAATCAGTGACATAAATGCACTTGTCCAAGGAAATAAATTGAAGGCATACGTTTCCGTAGACGGCCCATGGATGAAGGGGCAACTGATGGTGCATGATAATCACCTAACTCCAGACTCGTCCACGATGGTTGTCCAAGGGAAACAATACAAACAGACCGCGAGTAGAAAATATGCTCTATGCTGATACAACATACTCGTCCATGAGGAGGTCGTCCGTCCATGAAAGGTTTGGACGACCTCCTTACATTCCAAAAATCTCTTTTGCATACGAGCTTAGGACGAGCTCCATATTCGGCACGGAACATAATGATCAAAGTCCTTTACCATAAACCGTTTCCAAATAACAATTACAGAGAACAGGGTCATGTAACTTCCATAGCAGTTATGGAAGTTACCTCCGAGTCTTCCGAACTCCTCAATAATAGGAGCAGTTGCTAAACCAGTAACTGTCCCAACTATGTGCTATACAAACTTTCATCTATGAAAGGGTAAGTCATTCAGACACTTCCACACAAATTGGAATTCCAAAAATACTGACTTTAGTATCGGAGGATTTTTGGCCGGTCTTCCTCGGTCTTTTCTGATTTTGTGTTTACTTTTTTAGGACATTCCAAGTAACATTGAGATCATCAACGCCCGAGACATTCAGCCTATTGATTTCCTTGTGATCATCACTTCTATTCCCAGTAATAAAGATTACTATTCCTAATGTACTTTATATTCAATGTACCAAACGTACCTTTAGGGTTACTCGTCAGTTGTCACGACACCTATAAAAGGAGACATGATCCATACTTTCACCTTGCCGCAGCTACAGATCTTCTTTCTTTTTTTCTTTTTTTCTTTTTTTTGGGATTTATTTATTTCTTTGGTTTTGTCTTTTCCTTCAATGAATTTACAACTTTTGTGCTTCTTTTCTTTTCAAGCGGCCACTGTTGTTGTTGTTTTTTTCTTTGGCTTGATTTTCTTTTATGGTTTTCTTCTCTTTCTCTGATTCATTGGAACTTCATGCTCTTTCCTGTTTTTGACAATTGTTCCTTCAACTCTCTGGCAATTCTCCTTGCATCTTGATAAGGTCTTCTTTCTCCAGGATGAGAACTATCATCTTGAAGGTCCACTTAGGTAGTAGGGTGGTGAGCTTCCCATGCTCAAGTGGACAAATTTTTTTGATACCCCCTTGGGTAGTAGGGTGGTGATCTTCCCACGTTCAAGGATGAAAAATATCTTCTTAAATGCCCCCTTGAGTAGCAGGGTGGTGATCTTCCCATGTTCAAGGATGAAAACTATCTTCTTGAATGTTTGCTTCGTCATCAAGGCTCCTTCAGAGATACAAAGGGACATATCCCAAACTTCGAAGGCGCAAGGAGATGCCAACATGACTTTGAAGCTGAGAGATGACATGATGAAGAATTTAAAGATGTGAGAAGACGTCCTAAGACTTTGAAAATTAGCGATGCCATCAAAACTTCAGAGATGCGAGGTGATATAACTTAGACAAGTGGTGATGTAGTCTAAGCTCTAAAGATGTCAGGTGATGCGATACGACCTAGAAGAGAGGCTATGCAATCCAAGTGCAATGCGGCGTAGACTTTAAAGATGCAATGTGATGCTGTAGACACTCGATTTTGCACCCATGATTTAATCAAGGAAGATAACTAGAGTGATCATTCATGTACCCAAAATTCATGATTGCATTACATGCATTAATTTTTTTATTGTATATCATAAAAATGATCTTGAGATTCTAATGGTCGTGACGATATACCGGTTTCCAAATCGGATTGTTGGATCGAAAGATATCGCATGATCAAGTTTGCACGATCAGCATGCATTGTGTCTAGGTAGAATCAACCATGCATGATTAATTTAAATTAATTCTGATTTTTCAAACAATTAATATTAATTAAATAATTTTGTAATTGGTTGTTAGTTAGTGTCAAAAATAGGTTTGCTTGCATGGGAATAAAGGGGATAGTTGGATAACAATAAAATTGTGGATAATTAAGACTTTTTAGAGTATTTATCTACAAGATAATTGTTGCTGAAAAGACTTGAATTATCCATAAAAGAGTTTAATTTTTAGAATATGGATTAAAAACGCGTCTAAGTGCAAGTCCTAGCTCAAAAAAATCTCAAAAAAAGAGTCTAAAATGGACTGAAACTCGAAAGTAGGTTTGACACCCAAAAGTGCCATTCGGCACTTTCCAAGTGCTGAACGACACTTTTCAAGTGCCGAATGGCGCAAATTTAGGCCTTGGCTTGAGGGCATTCAGATTAAGCTAAAACACAGCCTTTTCAATTTTTTAGAGATAAGGACGCGTCCCAGTTCATATTCTGATCATCTAGCTATTTTTTCAAGTCTCCCAGCCTCTATAAATAGAGGCTTCATCTCAAATTTAGCACACTTTTTCACGCTCTCAAATTTCCTCTCTTTCTGACTCCCTTTTTTATTATTTTCTCTCTTACGTTAAAGACGTTCAAGAGGCTCTAGCCTTAAGACTTTCTTTTTTGTAAGCAAGGTATTTTAGGTTTCAAAGATAATTAAACAAATTTCTTTGAACCCTAAAATATTTCCTCAAGAAGAAGAGTACGTCCATGCAAGAGGTAGTTTTTCTTTACTATTTTCTTTTTCTTCTATTTCTTTTATTTTGATGATGCATGTGTAAATATTCTTTTAGTTTTGATTTCTAAATGCTCATACCATGTATTGTCAATATCTTTTTGTTGAAACATGTTCTTGATTTCTTTTTTGTCATGATTTACCTTTTTTTTTGGGTTTAAAAAATCTGCTGTAGGGGTAAGGGCCCAAGATCATATATTGGGCTTTGGGATTTATCTGGGACATTGACAAGTCCGAGGAGGAGCAAATAGTTTTTAGGGATTCCCAGTTAAAGTCTTATAAGTAGGGAATGAATGGAAGATGATCCTAGGAGGAATCCCTCCTCAGATACGATGAATGTAGCCCAAGTGTGTACTCTAGCAATTAGAGTGACTCTTCAAAAGGCTCTAGCGATAGGAATGTGCCTCATGAACATACAAGAAAGAAGGAAACTCAAAAATATCTAAGGAAAAGTTGCTACTACTGCATTAAATGTATTGCAGCTACTTTTCTGGCCGCATTTATGTGAAGAAGACCTCTGAACAGTGCTGCATTGACTACCACAACTCACATAAGGCTAAAAGGAGTGTTTGATGGGACGGGCACTCAAGTAGGGACTCAGATGATCAACAAGTGTAGGATTAAGATGACCCAAAAGGAGCTATATAATGTGAGAGACCCTCCATGAGAAGGGGATCGAAAAATAGAGAGAGAAAATATTATAGCAATCTAAATCATTCTGATATCCAAGAGTGATCATTATATACAGGTCTAACCTCCTCGGATTGAAAGTCCATTGATATCAGCATCATTTATTTATGTTTGATCGTCATGCAATTCAATACTAGTCGTTGTTCAACTCATTAGGACCTAGTTCTTTAATCTATTCTCTACAAATTTATTATATTGGGCTTATTGGGCCAAGACTCCATACGTTTTGGGCTTGGGCTGTAAATTGTGACCCTACAATTGGCGCCGTCTGTGGGGAGAACTTGTGCCTCAGTGAGTGTAATAGTTAAACATGGTGGGATCAGGTCCACACCAAGTAGGTCCACACCAAACAGAGCCTGCAGGTTCTCAATGGCAAGACAACTTTCTTAACCTTGAATGGGAAAGAGATCGGGACAGGTATCGAGAGGGTAGTGTGCGTACTACCCATACAAGTAGAAGCCATTCTAGGGTGGGAAGTCTCGTGTCCCAAAGGCGGGACGGTAATAAAACCCTGCAGCAGGAGATTGACAACTTAAAAAAGAAACTATGTCGTGCGCAACGGAAGCGGTCCCCTTCCAGTTCAGATAAGTCCTGTAATGATGAAGGGGACGACAATTATAGACAAATGTCAAGAACTCCACCAAGTGAAACATTTTCTTATGAGGAAGAGCACCACCATAAACACAGATACAAAAGTCCGTCTCGTAAAGGCCTATTAAATGACGCCATGAGCAAGGCCTTGGATCAGATCTCTAAGTCACCCTTCACACGCAAGATAGAAGGGGCTAAGCTCCCTTGGTGATTCCATCAACCTATTTTCACCATGTACAATGGTCGAACGGACCCCGTAGAGCATGTAAGCCAGTTGAACCAGAGGATGGCCGTCCATTCCAAAACGAGGCTTTGATGTGCAAAGTATTTCCATCCAGCTTAGGACTAGTGGCAATGAGATGGTTTGATGGCCTGAGGCCAAATTCTGTAGTTTCCTTTAAGCAGCTAACCCAGGCCTTTGGCTTTCGCTTCATCACGAGTAGCAGGGTTCCTCGGCCCTTGGATTCTTTACTGTCTTTGTCCATGCGAGAAGGGGAGCCCCTGAAAGCATACTCGGACAGGTACTAGGAGGTGTACAATGAGATAGAGGGTAACTTTGATGATGTCGCCATCAACACTTTCAAGAGCGGCCTCCCAACCGATCATGGTTTAAGAAAATCCCTAACAGGAAAGCCTATCACTAGCCTGCGCCAACTCATGGATCGAATCGACAAGTATAAAAGGGTTGAAGAAGACCAACAATTGGGTAAAGGTAAAGCAAAGATTGTCCCTCAGGAGAGGAGGGACTTCAGGTCGGACCGATTTAATAACAACAACTGATTGAGGAGAGACTTTGCAGGGCAATTCAGATCTGCCGATGCGTAGGCAGTTAATGCTGTGTTTCAAGATCCAGTACACCAGCATCTGGAGAAGATCAAGAATGAGTCATTCTTCAAATGGCCAAATAAGATGGCAGGAGACCCCATGAAACGCAAGCAAAACCTATATTGCCAATACCACCAAGAACCGAGGCATACCACCGAGGACTGTAGGAACTTAAAGAATCACTTGGACCAGCAGGTTGTCTGCATCGCTCGTGTGGTCGGATGGCACTCGTAACGTTAGAAGTCCAATTGTTGTGTACACAAATAAATCCTAGAAAGTATTATTTCATTTTACTTTCATTTCCTTAAATAATACAATTAAGTGTTGTACAACTTGAAAATTATAAACTTTTTAGTAGAAGAATTTAAAATTATTATTAATAGTCATTAATTTGTGCAATGCTAATGAAAAATTATTTTCTGCTCTAGGCATGGTTTTGAAAATCGGACTGGATGGTCGAACCTGATTAACTAGGAACTGGTCATCTTAAACACAAAAAGAAACTCGTGAAATCCATTTTAACTGGGAACTGCTCCAACTGCATTCAAAATGCTAGCATTATAGAACTGTGCACAGGTTTATAGGGTCAGATGTAGGCTTTTTGCTTTATCATTGTTAGATCTTGGATGTGGGTATGAACTATTTGTTTAGGGAAGAGAGAGAGAGAGAGAGGGAAAGAAATATGAGAGGGAGAAAGAGAAATTGAGATGAGAGACTGATATGAGAAAGCAAGGGAGGTAGATAAAACTGATCTAAGAAAGCAAAGGGGAGCTAGGTATGTTAGGTTCTATACTTGTATAGATTAATTGGCAAACATGTAAATGCAAACTTGTCTAGATATAGCTCATAGAGTCTATAGAATTGATTAGACAATGCAAAAGAAGCTGGTATTCAGTGTGCAAGAATAGGAAAGAAGTTGATTCAAGAATATGAATATTTAATAGTTTCGATCGGTCGAAACTTAACTTCAAAAGATTGAAAGTCGATTTCTAGAATCTTTTCTTTAGCCTATTAGCCCATCAAATGTTTAGGTTTTAGACCTACTTCACTAAATATTTAAGGGAAATTCTAAGGTACCTTTCTAGGAGACTTTGTAGCTGCTCAATTTAAAATCTAAATGTTTGTGCCTACTGCTCTTTTAAAGTCACTACCACTGATCACTCACACATTCATTCAATGGATTCAAGTTTCTAAGCGTTAGCTATCAAGTGTATTGGAGTTCTAAATCTTCAATGGGATTTTGAAGTGCGTGGATTGGAGGTTTACATTGCAGTAGTTCATTATAAAGGAAGTTTATGGGATTCATAGCTCAGTTTAGTAATTGAAGTTAGATTTCTACAAATTGCAATTTTTTATTGTCAATTTCCAGCTTATAGTGAAACTTTTATTTCTAGATTGATTAGGTCAAGTCCTCTCAGGTTTTTCTTTGGGAACAAGTTGTTCCATAAGGTTTTCTAGGTTATCATATTTTGTCTTATTTAATATTCCACCATGACATGAATGTTTGTTTTTGTAACCTAAGGCTTTCGTAATTGATTGAATTAAAAATATGGCCTTGAAGTTGATTAAACACTAATTTTCTTAGAGGTCTAAAAATAACAAGCTAGATGAAACTTAGATGAGAAAGCAAGAAAAAAAAATCTAAGTGGTGTTTATTGTTTCGAGAGAAAATTGGAAAAGTCAAAAGATATAATGAGGTATCCTGTAGCTAGGTAGGGGCTGATGTATGTTGTCTTGAAATGAATTTTTATTTAGCCTTTCAAAAAAATGTTAGTAACCTCTGCCCAAAGATGACTTAGAAGGTATTTTTCATTTTTTTGCCTCTTGAATTCACACACACACACACACACACACACACACACATATATATATATGATGATGCTCAAAACTTGTTAATGAGCTGATCACCCTTGGACACTTTAATGGGCATTTGAAGAAACTAGGAACCTACAGAGAGCATAGGTGAGGTGCCAGCCAAAAACCCTTTGAAAATTAAGTCAGTGAATGAAAAATATCCAAGAACTTTATAGTGAAAGAGTTAGGGATTTTCTGTGTACCTTAGGTATGGGGAGACCTAGGGCTTTTATAGTGGTAGAGGGCCGACCTAGATCTTATGAACACAAGATTTTTTCTTGTGTGGAAGATGTAGAGTTTAATGCCCAGAAATCTAGGGATTTATGAGTGGTGAACACTTAAGGACCCTGCAGGACCTATGGATCAACTGTCAGGACCATACTCCACTCGTCGATCTCCTTGTCTTCTTGTGATCCATTTGTATGATCCCACTTCCATTTGTCAGTATGGATCAAGGTTAGCTAGTTCGTCGACTACAACTGAAGTCATATGGTAGAGAATGAGGACTGATTCGTCGGGAATCTTTCTATATAATCCGACGAGTCTAGCACTTTGTGGGACACACCTCATCTTAGACTGACGGGCTCGTGATCTTCTGAGGTCCGTCGGGGGGGAGTTCGTACATCCCATAAGACCAAAGATCTAGGAGATTTGGGCCTTTCTGATATGGTGAAGGTAAGCAATTGTTCCATTTGACTTAGTAGTTTTCGTGTGAATTCTTGCCCTGCCTAATTGTTCGTCTGTTTCTAGGGGCTAGTGAGGATGAGGGCACTCTAGATAAGGTGTGTTGCCAAGGCGTCGGTCAAAAGGCTGAGGATTCGCCTAGCTGACGAGGAGGTGAAGCTAAAGACCTATAAGGAAGGCATGTGGACCCTTGGTGCTGAAGTTAAAGAGCCGAGGGAGAAGTTGAGCCAACAGGAGGTAAATGCCCATTAAGCTGAGGTGCTAGAAAAGGAGAACACCAATTTGGTGTTAGAGCTGGCAGCCCTTCGCAAGTGAATGGACTAGATAAAGGCCGACGCCGTCACTGAATTTCAATCATCCTAACCTTACATCGACGAGCTGGGGATCCAATATGGTGATGGTTTTGAGGACTTCTGAAAATAGGTGACCCTTTTCTTTCTTGAGGTGGATTTCTCCCAAGTCTAGATAGAGTCCCTCATCTCCATGACGCCTTATGATGGAGATGCCCGTAACGAGGGAGACACCATTCTCGGGGGGATGGAGGTTACCCCCTTGTGATTTATGGGACCGATGGTTAAGTTGAGGAGGAAACTGACGAGCCAACTCAACTGAACTATCTAGACGACTACAAGATTTAAATAGTTTCTTTGTTTCTCTATTTGTATTTTTTTGAAATCAATTAAGGTGCCTTGTTTTTGGCTCAACAATGTGATGAAACACTTTATATTAATTATATTTGATGCCTCCGTCGGTTTTATGTTTTTGAGTTTCAATATAAATATTTCTTCTTGATGTGTTTTGCAACCGTTAGTCAAAATATGTAATTATTTTGATCATCAGTAGTCTTGGTTTCCCTTTGGGTTAAACTTCAAAAATTTTTAAGAGGCCAAGCACCCTTAGGTGTAAGCCTTTCTCTTTTGGCGAGGCTTAGAATCTTTTAAGAGACTAGGCTCCTGATGGTATCCTTAGTCGTCAGTCCTCCTTTTGGGTGAAACTTAGGATACTTTAAGTGACCAGGCAGCCGTTGGCATCCTTGGTCATCGATCTCCCCTTTAGGTGAGACCTAGAATATTTTAAGTGATCAGGAATCTGTCGGTGTCCTTATTCGTCAGTCTTCCCTTTAGGTGAGACATAGAATATTTTAAGTGACCAAGAACCCTTTGATGTCCTTGGTCGCCAATCTTCCCTTTGGGTGAGACCTACAATATTTTAAGTGACTAGCCATCCGTCGGTGTCTTTGGTCATCAGTTGGATTTGTGTTTTTTCGCCAATTTCTTGTTTGAGGACATGATTTCTTAAGAATAGTTCCTTTATTAAAAATAACTTGAACACAAAATGTTGACAGCCTTGCCTGACGGGCTTTTAGGAGTCCTATTAAAAACTTGAAAACTTAATGGTCTACATAACTTAAAAAGAAAAGTAGTAACATAGTCAGTAGTCTTTTATACTACTGGTAGTATCTCTTTAGGGTGATGTCGACGTCTCACAGCTACTCAACCACTCATCGCGACGACGCTCATGCGCCTCTCCTCTTTTCGGTGGAGGATGGATATGGAGGTGTGTCGTACCTTGGGTATGTGACTGGAATTTGAGTCGATTTTATGGAAATTACCAAGGGTAAGTGAAGTTGCCACCAATCATTTGGTTTTTCTAAGGTGTGATTGGTCACCTGACTCTATTTGATTTTATTAAAGATCATAGGTTAAGAAAAAGGGCATTTTTCCTAATCTAATGTGGATGGAGAAAAAAAAAATATTGATTTTTTAGTTCAGAAGTCAGGTTACATGTGTGGAAGGTGTTAGAAACTGAAAGTTCAAAAATGTGTATAAACACCCTTGAACGTTTAGACCCCCAAATTACAACTTAACCAATTCAAGCAATATGTCAAACAACAAGTGTGCGGAAACTTAACATAAGCTATAATATGGAATTGGTTAAAAATTATCTAAGCCAAAACAAAATACAATCCACAGCAGATAATAAAAAGACAAAGATAGAGAGGAAGGAAGATGCAAATACAAAGACAACACGCGATGTGTTATCGAAGAGGAAACCGAAGCCCTCGGCGTAAAACCTCTCCGCCGTCCTCCAAGCGGTAAACAATCTACTAGAAAATACAGTTGGGATACATGGACAGCAATAGACCCTCCAAGCCTAATCTACCCAGTGCACCTAAGCCCTCCAAGCTTCTTGCTCCAACGAGGTTGCACCGAACCTTTTTCTTTTCTAGCTTCCCGGATTCCGCTACTAGACCGTAGCATCAACCAATGAAGATTGGTTCCTTCCTAATTGCTTCCCAAAAATCCAAACAGCTGTCTCACAGTGATGATGATGGTGAGAACTAGGTTTGGTATAATGCCTCTCAAGGATTTGACAATGGAGAGGAAGAGAGTTGAAGAATTTGAAGAGACTCTAATGTATAGATTGTGGGTGAATCAATCTTGTTTTTCTTTAGGGTTTCTCTCTCAAAATTCTCTCTGGAAGCTCTCTCACAATCGTGGGTAAAAGGGGTATTTATACTGGAATGGGAGAGGAATGTGAAATGTCAGGTTTTTACAAAACAGGGGTGGCTTGCGGCTTGACTAAGTCGCGAGATCCAGTCGCGAGATAACCGTATGGCCAGTTGTCATGTTTTGTCCTGTAGTGCTCCAGCTTGCATGACTGTTCACCTTCTAGCATGCTTGGCATGTGTGCTGCGTCTGGCGGCTTGCAGCCGCTAGTCACCCGCGAGGCCCAGCCGCGAGTCTCTGTTTTCTTGCACACTCTTGAGCAATCTTCACTCTATCTCACTCACTAACCTTACATCAAACCCACCTAAATACAGGGTTACTAAATGCCGAATTACAAGCAAATTTGGCACAGAATAAAGCCAATTAAATGGTTGAATAAATTCAACCTTACAATCTCCCCCTTTGGCTATTCCGTGACAAAACCCTAAAACAGACTCTAGACTTAACATGTGAGTTGAGAACAGTTGAACAAAACTCACTCACACCTAACTCTAGAAGCTGTGAAGCACTTGAATCATATGAACATAATACTCCTAAAACACAACAATACACCATGATCATTGTTAAGCAGAAAATCATAAAATGCATATGAAACAGGCAATATGTGATCAAGCAAAGATGGAGTTAAGAAACAAACCAAGGCTTGATCAACCAAGTGAACACCACAAGGTAGTGATCACAGTGCTCATTCACACTTGGAATGAACACAAGGACATACAAGTTAACAAGCACAAGGCAAGACACTTGTATGTTCAACACTCAACCAATGAATAGTACACAAGGTATATGCATCTAGGAACAATCCTACAAGGGCACAAGAGTGACAGTACATAAATCAAAATGCAAGACATTTAGATTAAAGTACTGATTTCAACATAGCATAAAGGCTGCATTAAGCAAGGTACATACCATAAAGCCTACAAACTATGCATAAAATATTAACCCTAAAAGCTTACAACAGCACATGGGTACAAACACAAAAAATCCTGAATAACATCATCAAGATATATAAAAGTTTAAACCAAAAGTATAGGTTAAGAGTTAGAAACAACTATACATTAAACCCATAAAAACACAACACAACACAGTGTATCAAACCCATAAAAACATTAAATACCCAAAACATAAGCATATATAAACAAAGTTTATGATCTTGACAACTTTGACAACTCCCCCTCAACACATTACTCCCCCTTAAGAGCTGTTTTTCTGCTTCTCAATCATCAATGTCATTATCAAAAAAAGAAACATCTCCCCCTTTTTGACCGGAATGGCCAAAGGGTCACTGTTCAGGCTGGGTGGTGAAGCTGTCAAGTTTTGCAGACAAAACATCAATCTGGTCCTGCATGGCTCTCATCCTCTCAGAGTGCTCAGTCTGGACTTCTCTAATCCCATCAAGTCGTTCCAGAATGATTTGGAAAGCATCTGGAGGTGTATCTGAAGAAGTTGATGCTCTAGACCTTTTGCCACTCCTCCTAGATGTTGAGGTTGATGCATGCCCTGCTGCCTCTGCTTCAGTCTCCATTGGGGCACCCTCTTCTTCATCACCTTCATCTTCTTCTCCTAGAAGCCTAACACTTATCCTTTTGCAGGTAAGCTTGTTAATTGCAGAGGGTGTGGACATGGGACTGATGTCTTGAGGGATTGGAACACCCTTCCTTCTAAAAATCCTCATTAGCAAACTGGGAAAGATCAATTTTGGCCTAGAGGTTGTTCTTGTCTCATCCACAATGGTGTCATAAATGTGGGAACTTATGTCAATGAAATTCTTTTCTTTGAGATCCATCAGAAAAATTGCTCTTGCACAGTTGATTGTAGTCAACTTCTTTATGGGATAGAGATTAAACATCATGATTATTGTTAAACACCTCATGTCCACTGGAAAGGCAGTGGTGTTCAAACATTTCCCTTCTCTCTGCCCACCTATCCTTTGTTGAACTGTTTCAATAGAAACACTTCTATCCTTGTAATTAATAAATTCCTGATCTTCTAAACCTTCAAGCCCTAGCACATCATCTATGACATGTGCATCCAAAATGAATTCTTTACCTCTAACCCAGCAACTTCACTCATTCTCCTTTATCACAGCATTTGAATAAAATTCCCTAATTAGGGGTTCACACACTACAGGGAAATCACTCAGAAACTTTTCCCATCCTCTTCCTTCAAAACAACTGGGGATAAAGGATTGTCTTAAGTCCTCCAAATCTACAAATCTTTCTTGAATAATTCCTGCTTTCAAGAAGATATCCTTGTATCTCTCAAAGTGATGAACTGACCTAAACAGTTTAGGATCCATTTTCAATCTTTTGTCAGCCTTCTTTGCAGAAGTTTTCTTTTTCGGAGGTAAGGGAGCCATCTGTGAAACAATCAGAAAAGGCCACAACAGCATAGAGCAGTATATGAACAGAACAAGTCAGTACCATGTAATTAACAAAGAAATATCAGCTACACAGATGAACTTGAACACTTAAACAATAAGCTACTTAGATCAATCACATGGATAAACATGCCTAAGATAGGAAACACATATAAAATCATCAGATACAGAAACTATCCTAAAGGCAGATATATGACAATGAGACAGATAATGGAAAATGATATGACTCATAATCAGCATTGTGAAACAAACAGATGCTCCCAATAGAACAAGCACAATCAGCTCAGTAAAACTCTCAACCTCAAACGGAACATTTTGAAACAGCTCCACAGCTCAAGTTCAGATAAAATAAAAGAAACACTTAGCAAAGCACAGGATGAAGACCAAAAAGGAAACAACTAAAATCAAATCAAACTCTAGCAACAGCATCCGCAAGCTAAGCATGAACAAAAAGCAATGTCCGAAACACAAACCCACCTCTAAAACAGAAACAGAAGCGAGAAATCAAAGGGAAAAACACAAAATCAAGTAGAAATGAGATCAAAACTAAAAACCCATACCTGCGACTTGAAGAATTTGAGCAGAAAATATGCAACAATGGAGATTGGAAAATGGATTCACGGAGTGTTTGGGAAGGAGATAGTTTAGGAAGAAGATGAACAGTCACAAATGTTCGAGGGAAAACTGAAAAAAAAGATTTAAAAACTGCTCCTATTTTTGCCAAACACGCGTTTTTCGCGACTTGATTAAGTCGCCACACAGTCGCCAGTTCAAGCCGCCAAAACACTCAAGAACAAAAATTTGAAAAATTTTTCTAAGTGTTTTCCGCGACTGGAAGGTCTACCCGCGAGTGAGTCGTGAGCTGAGCCGCGAAAATCTCTGAGTAACCCTCGCGACTGGACCTTCCACTCGTGAACAAGTCGCCAAAAATGACCCGCGAAGACGCGACTGAGGCTCGCGACTTGACATACCCGCGACTGAGTTGCCAAAATAGGGCAAAACCGGATTTTTGAAATTTTCAAATTTTTTCAAACAAAATACTTTCCAAAAACACCTAAAACACTCAAAAATCTTTTTGTGCTTGAATTAACAAAGATTGAGCATGTGAAAACACATTTCATCAAGTACAATCACACAAATGAATATAGCATTTATTGAACATAAACTTGTGTGTTGTGTGTGGATATCAACAATGAGATAGTCCTTAGTCTAATGTGAAGCTTCAATGATCAATTCAACCAAGACATACACAATTAGCACTAGATCATGTGACCCATCTCAATTATAGAAATATGTATATATGACCTCCTACAAAACTTGATAACATAATTTGGAGCTTTACATTTGACTCCACTTTTAATCATAACATTTGATCTTTTTGATCTTTTGAGGCAATCACCTCTCATTGTGAGAGTGATATTTGACATTTCACTTTAATGAACAAGCCTTTGGCTTTTTGAATAAACATTTTCTTTAATATAAAGTCGCTTACCCTTTTTCCTAGTCGAATACTAGAATGTGCGACAGGCTTTTGCAGCTCAATATCTCTTTTCATTTGGAGATTTACATTTGGTGAGCTCTTTTTAGCAAAACAAAAATAAAGAGTGGGAAGAGATATAGACACAAGTCTATGCATGTCTCAAGATCAACAAAATCATTCACTAATCATTCATGACAAGTTTGAAGATCTATTTACAACAATCACATAGATTTCAAGATTTCTCCCATAGAGATATGAATGCATGAAAACAAGCAATGCTCGAAAATGCACAAAGCCATTAGCACAAAGGTACAAGACAAAACAAGCTTTGAGACAAAAGCTCAACAAAGTCAATCAAGCTTTTTGATTTTCTAAATTTTTATGTGATTTTTGGATTTTTGACACTAAAAGCAAAAAGATTGATAAAACAAAATTAAAAATATGCACAAGTAGACAAGCAAACAACCAATCAACAAAAACAGCAAGCAAAACAAACAAACATTGTCACAAAGCATAGGAAGTATTAATGCATGGACATGTTGTAATGCTTATGCATGAGTACCCTTTTTCACCCACACATCACTTGTATTTGGGGTGATTTCCTTATAGGATTGGGTACGGGAGTTAGGACTTTCAAACCTTTGTGAGAAGCTTTCCAAGCAGTTGGTGAATGCACCAATCATCTTCATCACGTTCATCATTCCGGGATCACCATTCTGATCTCTAGATTGATCACTTGCCCAATTTCTTCTATCATTTCTAGGTCCTCCTGACCTTTGAGGAGTTGCACTGTTCTTTGCTCTCAGCTTTTGGCAATTTGGTCAAGTATGCCCTTGAAGTCCGCAATAATGACACACATAAGTTGCTCTACGACCTCTTTGTGGTCGTGGGCGTGACTTGGCACGAGATTCAGACCTGCCCACAGATTGATTACGGGGATTTAGCATCCGTTGGTTGGGCAACGACATCTCATAAGTCTGCAGAGAACCAATCAGCTCCTGTACTTTGATGTCATCAAGGTCCTTGCTCTCTTCAATTGTTGTTACTTTAGCACGAAAACTTTCCGGCAATGATCGAAGGATCTTCCTTACAATTTTTGAATCCTCCGTTTTCTCCCCCAAGTTGAACTTACTGACAACCACCTCATTTAACTTCCCATAGAAAGAGTCAAAAGACTCATCCTCACTCATTTTGAGCTCCTCAAACCGAGTGGTCAGCATTTGCAACTTGGTGTCTTTCACTTTCTTTGTGCCTTCATAGGTGGTTTCCAAAATCTCCCATGCTTCTTTGGCAATGGTAATATGAGAAATCCTGTGAAATTCATCTGGAAACACACCACAGAAAATAGCATTGAGTGCTTTACTGTTAGCATTAGATGCAGCAAGTGCTGCCTTATCCCATGTGGATTTGGCTGCTTCAGGTCTGGTCCAACCAATCTCAACAGCATCCCAAACAGATTCATCAATAGAACACAGAAAAGCTCTCATGCGAACCTTCCAAAAAACATAATTACTACCATCAAAATATGGAGGTGCATTTAGGGATTGAGACCTATCCATTTCAAAAGGGAGTCAAGGATCACACAATGGTAATGAAACCAATAGCAGTGTACCCGCTCTGATACCAATTGAAAGTTCAAAAACGTGTATAAACACCCTTGAACGTTTAGATCCCCAAATTACAACTTAACCAATTCAAACAATATGTCAAACAACAAGTGTGCGGAAACTTAACATAAGCTATAATATGGAATTGGTTAAAAACTATCTAAGCCAAAACAAAATACAATCCACAGCAGATAATAAAAAGGCAAAGATAGAGAGGAAGGAAGATGCAAACACAAAGACAACACGCGATGTGTTATCGAAGAGGAAACCGAAGCCCTTGACGTAAAACCTCTCCGCCGCCCTCCAAGCGGTAAACAATCCACTAGAAAATACAGTTGTGATACATGGACAGCAATAGACCCTCCAAGCCTAATCTACCCAGTGCACCTAAGCCCTCCAAGCTTCTTGCTCCAATGAGGTTGCGCCGAACTTTTTTCTTTTCTAATTTCCCGGATTCCGCTACTAGACCGTAGCATCAACCAATGAAGATTGGTTCCTTCCTAACTGCTTCCCAGAAATCCAAATAGCTGTCTCACAGTGATGATGATGGTGAGAACCAGGTTTGATATAATGCCTCTCAAGGATTTGACAATGGAGAGGAAGAGAGTTGAGGAATTTGAAGAGACCCTAATGTATAGATTGTGGGTGAATCAATCTTATTTTTCTTTAGAGTTTCTCTCTCAAAATTCTCTCTGGAAGCTCTCTCACAATCGTGGGTAAAATGGGTATTTATACTGGAGTGGGAGAGGAATGTGAAACGTCAGGTTTTTACAAAACAGGGGTGGCTCGCGGCTTAACTAAGTCGCGAGATCCAGTCGCGAGATAACCGTATGGCCAGTTGTCATGTTTTGTCCTGTAGTGCTCCAGCTTGCATGACTGTTCACCTTCCAGCATGCTTGGCACGTGTGCTGCGTCTGGCGGCTTGCAGCCACGAGTCACCCGCGAGTCTCTGTTTTCTTGCATACTCTTGAGCAATCTTCACTCTATCTCACTCACTACCCTTACATCAAACCCACCTAAATACAGGGTTACTAAATGCCGAATTACAAGCAAATTTGGCATGGAATAAAGCCAATTAAATGGTTGAATAAATTCAACCTTACAGAAACCCCACAATGCCTATCCGTAAACAGTCCTTTGTTCTGGTAAAATCATAATTTAAGGACATTGGCAGTTGGAAACAAGTTATTGGCATTAGCTTTCGGAGCTTTAAACATATTGGGCTTTGAGGTTTGGTTTTGGAATGGGTGTTGTCCCAATCGATGTTTTCTTAGTGCATTTGGAATTGATTTCAAATTTCCATGTTGAAAATTCGGTAGCATTTTCCCTTATTTTCGCAGTGGAAATCCAGCAGCACTCCACCTCAGGTGCCTCATAGCGCACAAAATGCTATTCTCACCAAGTTTTTGCTATGAGAATATGGCAACAGGGTGCCTAATTTTCATGGCGAAAATCTGACAAAGTTTCGCGTTTGGTGCGCTATGACACACCAGTAGGGTTTTGCGTCTGTGTATACGATGTGTATCGACATGCTTGTACTGTAACAAGTCAAAACCCTTCAAAGCATTAAGTATGTTGATGCGTGTCACATACACAGGGAAACCAATGTCACTCAGGTGACATGGATCAAGACAATCACACCGCGATGATCGTGCATACAATATAGCATGAATATGCACCTATAACAATTGCCTTGAGCGCATACCCACACTACAAGGTCAAGGGCACTCGTGATCAACAAGGGTCACTCATGTAACCACAAGAGTCCATCGTACAAAGTGCATGATCACCCACACAGGCATAGACATATATATATATGTGTGTGTGTGTGTGTGTGTGTGTATACACACACATACAACATGCACAATGCTATCACACATAGTAGGAAAGTAAAACAGACATTGCCAACGTTCCAAGGGTATGGCCCAGCAAGATACAGAAAATGTAAAACAGACATTGCCATACCTGAGGAATGCGGCCCAAGCAAAGAGTAGGAAAGTAAAGGGTACAAGGAGGGAGGAAACCCTAATACATGCTCTAGAGAAAAGGCTTAGAGAGAGAGAGAGAGAGAGAGAGAGAGAGAGAGAGAGAGAGAGAGAGAGAGAGAGAAAACTACTCTAGAGGGGCTAGACCCCCCATCTATTGAACATTGCCCTTCGTGGGCTTACATCTTCTTGCTTGCATCCTTGCCCATTTTGCTTGTGCCTAGGAGGTCGTACTCTTGCTCCAAGTGTCCATGCTCATGTGTGTACATGCGATGACAAAAGAAACAAGCCAACAGATAAGTAAAGAAACAAGCAGAGGAAAAGCATGCTAAAAGACAAACTAGCAAAAAATGCCAAATGAGGGCAAACAAGCATGTGAAGCACACGAAAAGGCCAACAAACATGTTATCAAACAAAAAGGGGGAGTCCTAGGAGGATAAATGTAGGTTTGGATTGAGTGTCCATAGTTCCATTGGATTGGACTATGGATGACACACAAACTCATGCATGAACATGTTGGCAAGCATGCAAAAAGAATGCATAGAAGCAAGGAAAGCCAAACAGGTGGCACAAAGCAAGCATGGCAAGCATAACAAGATCACACAGGGCAGAGAAAGGTGTGTATCAAGCACACCAACACCACAGAGATGTATCTTACAAGTGGCTACATTCAAACAAACCCCAAGAGGGACAGATGCAACCACACAAGGAAAAGCCCAAGGGAGGCACAGAGCATAGCAAAGCCTAGATCTAGAGAGGCTAACATGGACATAAAGTATAGAAGCAAGCAAGTAAACATAAATATGCATAAAGGAAATGATCCAAACCTTTTAATATGGGCCAAGGTGTACGGGTGTAGGCTTAGACCATAAGATCTAGATTTACACCCCACCAATGAGGGCCAAAACACAAGAAAGAGAGATATCAAGTTATAGAAGGGCTTAAGAAGTACAAGGCATAGCAACCAACATGTAGATCTAGACACATGAACAATGCAAATAGTACTAAAAAATATAGATCTAAGCATACACATGGCATAGAAAACAAAAAGCATGTAAATCTAAGCATAAACATGGCAAAGAACACATAGACATGTAGATCTAAGCATAAACATGGTAAGGAGCATAAAAGCATGTGGATCTAAGCACAAACATTAAATTTAGACATATCCTAGCCCAAGAAGGCTAGGCCAACAACATCAAAGTGATAAATCATGGCAAAAGTAGCAGCAAGGAAACATGCTAGAAAAACCATAAAAATATGCTAGGAAGCAAGAACACACTAGGAAAAGCAAAAGAAACATATTATGAACAAGAAAATGTTAGGAAAAGCTATGAAAAGAAAAAGGGTGTGGATTGTAGCTAAAAAGCTACATCCACACCCTAAACCTCAAATCCAAGGTTTGGAACCAAGGAGAGAAAGATTGGGTGCAAGATCACTACCTTGTGATTGTGGAGAAAAGAGAAGAATCAAAGGTGTTTGGATGTGTTTATGAGAGAAATTAGAGAGAAGAGAGAGAATTTGTCTAGAAAAATACCCAAAATCTTTTTATTATTCAAAATGTGGGGTCTATAAGCATTTATAGTTGAAAACTAACCCTTCAGCTTCTAGTAGCCATACAATGTGTGCCAGCCACCACCAGCGGCCACACAAGGGTTGCTGGCCACCCCTACTGACATTAGCAATTTTGGCATTTTTAGTCCAGCTTCATATGCATATTTGAACATCTTCCTAGATTTGGATTGAGCTAATATTGGTGTCCCTGGAAGCTCTAGATGTCTAGTTTCTAGAACACTAAAGAAATTGAAAATCCAACGGTCGGATCAAAAGTTATGGTCTTGAGAAGCGTGCTAATGCGCTTTGCCTAGTTTTCTAGATATCTCAACTGTTTTAACTCTGTTTTTGACCCATGAATAGTTGTTGGAAAGGTAATTTGATAATATTCGCAATGGTGCTGGTACCAACCTATTCTAACAATCAGATCAAAATTAGGGTATTCAAAGTCCTCAAGGGTTAACCTTGGGTCAAACTTGATCAAAGTTGACAAAAGTCACCTAGTAGCTCGAGTTTGATATAGAAACATGAAAAATGTTGTTTTGGGAGGACTTTGACCTCGTTTGACTTTTGGTCAACCTAGGTTAACTAGGGGCATTTTGGTCAAATTGATCGAAAATGGCACTTTGGGTGCTTCGATGCTCGAACGGGTTACGCCATGTCAATCTCGATGTTTCTGCAGCCCTATGGAGAAAAGATAATATTTTTGAAATTTCCGGGGTTTGGCATGTAAATCGAAGGTAGACAAATACGGTATCTACAACCGCCCCTTCTTTATCTGATATCTCGAGTTCAATGAAAGGTTTCGGATAAAGAATGTGATTTCGCATTTTACTGCCCCAAAATTGAGTGCGAAAATTGCGCTGTTCATGGATTAAGACCGGTTTTACCTAACAAGGTTGAGCTGCTGTAGTTGGTCCAGAGAAATTATCTGACTTGGTCCTCAGAATTAGGCAATAAACTCTTTTTTTTTTGGGTCAAAGGTCAACCGATCAACGTTGACCCGGTTAACGCTAATTGGCGGCCATACAATGTGTGCTAAGCAAACCTAGCAGCCTTTCAAGGTGCATTGAGCTACCTAGGTCGTACAAGGCCTATAAATGGGCCCTAAAGCCTTATTTTGACCATTTCCACCTCATTTCTCTGAATTCTCACTTCCAAATTTTTTTTGGAGTAAGTCAAGGTCTAGTGGGTCCAGGTTTCAGCTTCAGTTCACAACTTTAGCCTTCTGTTCTGCACTTGAGGTCAGTGTTTTTTTCTTTTTCTCCTTATTTTTTTATGCAAATATGTTAGTAGCAATGCAACTATACTATTACTTATTTTAGTTTTGGTATCTTGGCATATATATATATATATATATATATATATTTATCATTTATGCCATGATGATGTTGGAAAATATATCTATTCACATGTCTAAGTAGCATAGGTGAACTTGCATACGTTGGATGCTATGAAAAACACATGAAACACCCTAAAAACTAAAAGAAAGGCTAGGTAAATATGAGAGACTATGCATGATAAGGATAGAAAACTTTGAGAGAATGAAAATGTGAGAACAATGCAATTTTGAGTGAGGGTAATTTTGGAAATATAGGATAAAACGACTGCCACTGAATATAAACCCTAAAAGAGATTAAACGACTGCCACCGAATATAAATCTTGAAAAGATGGATAGAATTAAACGACCATCGCTGAATATAAACCCTGAAAGAGATTAAACGACTGCCGCCAAAATAAATCTCAAAAAGATGGATAGGATTAAATGACCACCGCTGGATATAAATCTCTAAGAGATGGATAGGATTAAATGACCGCTGTCGAATATAAAACCTGAAAGAGATTAAATGACCATCTTCGGATATAAATCTCTAAGAGATGGATAGGATTAAACGACCACTGCTGAATATAAACCCTGAAAGAGATTAAACGACCGTCGCAGAATATAAATCTCAAAGAGATGGATAGGATTAAACGACTGCCGCCAAATATAAACCTTGAAAGAGATTGAACGACCACCACTGAATATAAATCTCGAAGAGATGGATAGGAATAAATGACCGCTGCCGAATATAAACCTTGAAAAAGATTAAACGACCGCTGCCAAATATAAACCCTGAAAGAGATTAAACAACCGCCACCAAATATAAATCTCGAAAAGATGGATAGGATTAAACGACTCCACTGAATATAAACCTTGAAAGAGATTAAATGATCATCGTCGAATATAAATCCTAGTAGACGGATTTTGAAAACTTTAATATTTTTGAGGCAAAAGAGATAGGATTAAACGACCGCCGCTGAATATAAATCTTGAGGGAGGCATTTTGAAAACTCGAATACTTTTGAGGCATAAGAGATAGGATTAAATGACTGCTACCAAATATAAATCCTAAGAGAGGTATTTTGAAAACTCGAATACTTTTAAGGCAAAAGAGGTAGGATTAAACGATTGTTGCCGAATATAAATCTTGAGAGAGGCATTTTGAAAACTCAATTACTTTTGAGGCAAAAGAGATAGGATTAAACGACCGCCGCCGAATATAAATCCTGGGAGAGGCATTTTGAAAACTTTGATACTTTCGAGGCAAAAGAGATAGGATTAAATGACCTCTGCCAAATATAATCTTGAGAGAAGCATTCTAAAAACTTTGATATTTTGAGAAAAAATGACATTTTGGTATGAACATGCATGATATACATTAGGCAGTAGGGTTAGACATACTTACCTACCTATTTGCATTGCCATATGTTTTGGGCTTATTATCTGAATTTGCTTTTGTAGATCATGTCTTGACTGGCGAGATCTAGCGAGGATTGCAGGAAGGCTCCCGCTATTGTTCCATCTCAAGTAGACTCGTCTAGCAATGACGATGACACTATCTCGGCCATTGTGTAGGTCACGCGGACCCTCCAGCAACTTTTTGACCGAGGTGGTGATGACACCTGCTCGCTAGGGGCATGCACATAGCACATCACACTAGGAGTCGATGTTCAGTGGAGACATCCAGTGCCTTATCTAAGTCTTGCACTTGTTTAAGAGGTGGTTTTTCATAGTTCCTTCAGACCAAGGAGGGAGGAGGCGTAATGGACGTGGGGCTAGAGGATGAGCTCATGTTTGATTTGGATGCGAATTTGGTGGCCGATTACATGGCTAGGCGGGGTCTAGGTGCTCTGAGGCGTCGTAGTTGTAAGCTGATATTTCCGTCTTGTCTGGTCAAGGCCGAGGCATACATTAGAGAGATCGATGATAGCATAGATGATACCCATCTTTAGCATGATCTGAAGAGGCATCCTTCTGCTCAAGCTCAGAAAGGTCAAGTATATTCCTTTTTCTCTTTCACCTGTCAATTCTAGATATGTAAATATGCACGCTAACTGGTAGCTTTTCTGATTTCGAGTGTAGGCTGCTGACAAGACTCACAATCGAGGACTCTGGTCTTCATTCCTTATTCGCCTATTTGACTCTAGGACTCATGGGCGCTACTGCGCATTTTTTATTGAGTAGGGCTTTGAGGACTTCCTGAAGATTTTGGCCTATTCCATGAGGCATGCAATAGCGGAGACTTTGTTCAGCAGTTCCACGTGGAGACTAGCACTTTTCATTTGAGCTGTAGGGAGTATACAGTCCTTCCCCTTGACTAGATGGCCATCTTGGGCCTTAGATTCAGGGGGTATCCAGTCCCGACTGAGTTTATGGACTTCGACGTCACAAGCAAGCTTTTGGGCATTAACTATCCCCTTACTCGGGTGATAAGACAGTACTTTGGGCCTAACAATAAGCCCCAAATTTGCATTGAGTGGTTAAGGATAAACATACCTTGGAGGGTGGAGCCAGATGACATTGTTCTTAGGCGGTTCTTCTTCTATTTCATCGGTAGTTGCCTATTTGGCAACAACTGGTCGATGCTAACTTGTAGATTGTTGGGAGCCATGAGAGTAGTGTCGGATATAAGGGCCTATGATTGGGGGTCCCTTTCTTACGGATTCTTCATTGCTTACCTGAGGCATGCTTCAGAACGGGGCTTTAGGAGCTTCAAGGGTTGTTAGTAGATTTTGACATAATGGGCATATCTCGGCCCTATGTCCACAGTATTTTAGCCTATCTTCGATGATATATCCTAGGTCATATGCCTGGTCCCTCTACATGATTACAAGAGTTGTTTTGACACAGCCGTCCACCGTCAGCGCTGCGCTAGATTGTGTCACCTAGGGCGAGATACTCAACAACCCCTATGTTGGGTGGTTGTTGGCTAGGTGTGAGGTAACCCTTGCTATGTCTGAGTCATGTGTACAATGTTGGTTTTGGGCTTTATTGAGCTAGGATTTCTTCCTAGCTAGAAGGACTTACCATTAGGTTATGTCGGTTTTTAGAGTACTTAGGGATCCACCTCGTGAGCTTTCTTATTCTGTGGTGATCTTGGATGACCTTGACTATGGGATAGGTTCCTTCAAGGGTTTTGTTACGAAGGATACTGATTATGTCACTTGGTTTCTACGGTCCTCAGCTGGACCTATCATCAATGATTGCCTTGTGAGTGGTGGCAGAGTGCTTGGTGGTATAACACGCACTTATCGGGCTTCAGAGGCCCACTTGAGGTTACATGTACTTGGCCTTACATGTATATTTCTAGATATAGCCTCTCGGTAGGCTCTTGACGTATGTCAATATTGCCTCTTGGTAGGCCTTATGCGCATATTTCTAGATATCACCTCTCGGTAGGCTCCTGACGTTTGTCAATACTGCCTCTTGGTAGGCCTTATGTATATTTGCCTGTAGCACTTTAGCATTTGTGAGCCGGTTGCACCACGGTTGTTACTCATGCATTGTTTTGTTCACATCGCACCGTATTTTCACGGGTTTATTGATAAAATCTGGTATTGATTAACTCCCTAAGGGATATGTAAAAAGGGAGAGACTACATGAAATAAAACTGCCCCAGCGAAAGTTTTATGAGGTTTTCAACATAAGAGGAGAGGTTCCTGGTGGGTGGACCCTTTCTTGAGCATATTGATTAGTAGAAAATGGACTAAACCATGCAAAAAAAATTGCCCTAGTGTCGGGTTTTGAGTGGTTCTCAACATGAGAGGAAAGGTTCCTGGTAGGATGGACCCGTTCTTAAGCATATTGATTAGCAGAAAATGGACTGAACCGCACAAAATAAACTGCCCCAATGTAGGGTTTTGCAGTTCTTGACATGAGGAAAGGTTCTTGGCAGGATGGACCCGTTCTTGAGCATATTGATTCCTCAAGGGAAATTTTCTCGAAGCATCAGTCAATTTAGTTGATAACTGAGACAATTAGTGTGTTCCGCCACATGGCGCGTCCAAAACCCACTGGGGAGATCCACGATAATCATTAGAACTGTCAAAGATACCTGTGTCACCCAGTGCAATTCTAATCCCGCTTCATGACGGTTGATCATTTTAGGACCACGCAAAATCCTACACTGGGGCAGTTTATTTTGAGCAGTTCCGTTTGCTTTCTGCTAGTCAATACGCACAAGAACAGGTCCATTCGGCCAGGAACCTTTCCTTACATGATAAGAACCGCATAAAACCTACACTGGGGCAGTTTTATTTTATGCAATCCATCCTTTCTTTATGTCCCTTAGTAAGGTGGTCAACAACCCTACAAGGTGCACTGATAACTGAAGTGTCACTTTTTCACTATAAATGCCCCTAGACCCCTCTTTTTGCAGGAAAAAAATGATTTTTTGGGTAGTTTTAGGAAAATTCTCTCTCTCTCTCTCTCTCTCCTAAACACATCAAAACACCTTCAAACACCTTAGATTCTCATTTTTTTTCTACAATCTTCAAGGTAGTATTCTTGCACCTAATCTTCCTATCCTTAGTTTCATACCTTAGATTTGAGGTTTAGAGGTGTGGATGTAGTTTTTTAGCTACAATCCACAACCTTTTCTCTTTATTGCTTTTCCTAAGTTCTTTTTGCTTAATAATATGCTTTATTTGTTTTTCCTAGCATGTTCTTGCTTCCTAGCATGTCTTCATAGCTTTTATAGCATGTTTCCTTGCTTATGCCATGATTTATCGCTTTGATGTTGTTGGTCTGGCCTTCTTGGGCTAGGATATGTCTACTTTTCATGTCTGTGCTTAGATCCACATGATTTTAGGCTCCTTGCCATGTTTATGTTTAGATCTACATGCCTATGTGTTCTTTGCCATGTTTTTGCTTAGATCTACATGTTAGTGCTTAGATCTATGTCCCTATGCTTAGATCTACATGTCTATGTGTTCTTTGCCATATTTTTTGCTTAGACCTACATGCTAGTGCTTAGATCTATGTCCCTATATCTAGATCTATGTGTTTATGTGCTTTGTGTTGTGCTTGTGTGCTCAGATCTATGTTGGTTGCTATGCCATGTGCTACTTTAGCCCTGTTTGTTCCTTGATATCTCACTTTCTTGCTTTTTGGCCCTTCCAATGGGGTGTAGATCTAGATCCTGTGTGTCACCCATACTCCAATCCAATGGAGCTATGGACACTTGAACCAAACTTACATTTGTCCTCCTAGGACACCCCCTTTTGTTTGAGAATATGTTTGTTTGCCTATTCATGTGGTTCACATGTTTGTTTGCCCTTGTTTGGTATCTTTTTCTAGCTTGTCTTTAGCATGCTTTTCCTTTCATTTGTTTCTTTGCTTAACTGCTGGCTTATTTCTTTTGTCTTTGCATGTACACACATGGAACAAGGACACTTGGAGCAGGGGTGCGACCTCTTAGGCGTGAGTAAAAAGGGCAAGGATGCAAGTAAGAAGACGCAAGTCCACAAAGGGTAATGATCAGTAGATTACGGGGTCTAGCCCCTCCAGAGCGGTCTTCTCTTTCCCACTCTCTAAGCCTCTTCTCTAGAGTATGTATTAGGGCCCCTATCCATGTACCCCCTTTTATTTTCTTGCTCTTTGCTTGGATTGCATTTCCTGGGTATGTGTTTTACATTTCTTGGACCATGCTAGGCCATACCCTTGGAACATTGGCAATGTCTAGTTTACTTTCCCGCTTTGTGTAATAGCATTGTGCATGATGCATGAATGTATTTATGTATGTATATATATATATATATATATATATATTTGCCTGTGTGTGGGTGATTGTGCACTTTGTATGATGGAATCTTGTGGCTACGTGAGCGATCCTCTCTAGTCATGAGAGCTATTGACCTTGTAGTATGGGTATGTGCTTAAGGTGATTGTAATAGGTGCATATTCATGCTAGACTATGTGCACGATCATTGCGGTGTGATTGTCTCGATCCATGTCACCAAGTGACATTGGTATCCTCGTGTATGCGACACGTATCAACATGTTTAACACCTTCGGCTCATCATAGTGCGAGCATGTCGATACGCGCCGTATGCATAGACGTGAAACCTTGTCAATGCGCCATAGCGCACCAAATGAGAAACTTTGCAAGATTTTTGCCATGAAAATGGGGCATCCCCATTGCCGTATTCTCACATTAAAAGCTTGATGAGAATAACGTTTGGCATGCTATGATGCATCTGAGGCGAAGTGCAGTTGGATTTTCGCCACGAAAATAAGGCAAAATGCTGCAGAATTTTAGTTGTGGAAATTTGGCAATAACTTCAAACACACTTGGAAAGCATCGATTAGGACCACACCCATTCCAAAACCAAACCTCAAAGCCTAACAAATTTAAAGCCCTGAAAGCTGATGCCAATAGCTTGTTTTCAATTGCCAATGTCCTTAAATTATGATTTTACCAAAACAAAGAACTGTCTTTGGACAAGCATAGTGGGGTGCCTAACACCTTCTCCACACGTAACTAGACTTCCGAACTCAAGAATCAAGATTTTTTGTCCATCCATATTAGATTAGGAAAACGACATTTTTCTTAACCTAGGATTGGTAATAAAATCAAATAGAGTCAAGTGACCAATCACACCTTAGAAAAAACTTAATGATCGGTGGTGACTTCACTTACCCTTGGTAATATCCTTAAAATCAAGTCATATTCCAGTCACACCCCCTAGGTACAACACACCTCCAAACACACAAGAAATGTGCAAGAGTCACCACTATGGGTGGTTAACATCAAAATCCGCGAGGCATTGACGTATCTTTTTTTTTTTTTTTTGTACATTATTTTATTTGCTTTGCATGTTGTCCTTGTCATGTAGTCACAGATACTCCTTAGGAGCCCAAGAATGCAGTAGTTTCTGCGGAGCCCACAACCCCCATTCTTGCTTGTCCTGGTAATTCCCTTCCTTTCCCCTTGCTTTGTGTTCCTTCTCTCTTGCTTTTGTGTCCACCTTTCCTCTTTCTTTTCTTGCCAAAGCTCATATGATACCTGTTCTTAGGTTCCTTGCTTGCTAAGGGGACTTCGAGTGCTATGTTTGAGGCTGGGAGCAATTCTACTACTGTTCCTGACTCTGTGAGCGAGGCCACTACCTTCTTTATTCGCTTCAAGAACAATCTTAATCCAGCAAACTTTTGGGGCATTAGGCCTCCTTATATGGACTTCTATGGATACTGGGTACCTAATGACTATGTAGGGTATCTGGAGGTCGTTTATCGTAGCCATGGGGACTTCATGCAAGGTTCCCTCTTGGCTATTCTGCTTGGGAGCATTTTCTTAAGCGGCTGGGATGCATGATGAACGACATTAAGCATAACTTTGTGGACATTGTTTTTACTGAGAGGATTCTATAGTGGAGGGTTGCGGTTTAGGAGCTAATTCGTGTTAACTTTGATGTGGGATTCCTGCTGGTGCATTTACAGGAGATTGCCTGAGTCTTCTTCAGGCAAAGGGTTCAGCTTGCTATTGATATCATTGACACCCACATAGAGAGCTTGAAAAAGGAGATTGTAGACTTCGAGGCTCATCGTGAGCGTCTTCTTTTTAGTGTGACTGCCCCTGACCATTTCCAGGGCGAGACCCTTATTACTAGCCTTTGATTATGTACTCGACCACTTATTATTATGTAGTTTTTCATCTTTCTCTTTTCTTTCTTCCTTTTTGCAATACACTTATTTTCTCAGTAGTTATAACTATTTGATAAGTTTAGTATGACTTATACTTTTTGGTTTGTAATCTATTGCTACATCTGCTACACCACTTAATTAGATTTATGATATTGCGTACTTCTGCTAATACCTCATGTATGGCTTTCATTACTTTCTACTCTTTTCCATAGTTATAAAGAAAAAGAAACTACATTACTTTCTTATGACACAACATTCGTTGCAAGGGTGTCACTTGGAGGAAATTCAAAATAGAAAAGGAAAACTACATAACACTCCCTATGTGTAATAACGCTTGAGCCATCTGCCATTGATGGGATCCATAAGATCTTTTTCGTCCATTTGGGCCAAGCAATAATATCCACTCGCATTAGCCTCCCTTATCAGGAAGGGTCCTTCCCACTTTAGCAAGAACTTAGATGGTCCTACCAATCCTCTTTTGACATGGTTTGCTGTCCTTAGCACCAGTTGACCTTTTGTAAATACTCTTTCCTCTATGGTTTTGCCATAAGCCTCAGTCATCTTCTGCCTGTATCTGTAACTGCATTCTTAGGTTTCTTCCCTTCTTTCATCTAGTCCCTCTAAATCCTAGCACCTTTCTGCCATGAAGACCTCCTTCTCCCTTTCCTTTCTTTGCATCTACATGACCCTTAAGGAGGATATCATTGATTCTGCTAGGCTGACGGCTTCCTTCCTTATACTAAGGAGAAAAGAGAAAATCTTGTGGCAGATTTCGGCGAACTTTGATAAGCCCATACCCTGTTGCTGGGTGTGTTACCCAGACTTTGTTGTATTATTGGCTCATCTTGTTGATAATTTTAATGAGGGTTTTGTTCGTTGCTTTTGCTTGCTCGTTTCCCTGTGGGTAATATGGTGATGACTGGTGATGCTTTACTTGATAAAACTCTAACATTTTTCTAGATGCTTTACTTGATAAAACTTTAACATTTTTCTAACTTCCTTGTTCACGAATGGTGTGCCATTGTCACTTATAATTCTATAGGGTACTTCAAAACACACGATTATATTCTCCTTGATGAAGTTTGCTACAGCTCCTCTGGTGGCCTTGCGAAGTGGTATGACCTCTGTCCACTTGGTAAAATACTTTATAGCCACCAGGATCAAGATATTCCTATCAGAAGGCGGGTTAATTGGTCCCACCAAATTGAGTCCCCACATGTGGAAGGGCCATGGGGTAACCATGCTTTGCAAGTTCTACGTGGGTGTGGATCAAATTGGCTTATACTTGGCAGCCGTGACACTTCTTCACAAATTCTGCTGCGTACTTCTTCATAGTGGGCCAGTAGTAGCCCATTTGCAAGATGCATCAATACAGCTTCTTCCTCCCTTGGTGTTCTTTGCACTTACCTGAATGTACTTCCTTCAGCATTTCCCTGGCCTCTTCCAGCCCTAGATATCGTAGTGGGTCTCTGTCATACCATTTCTTGAGCAAGATTCCTTTGTGTAGGAAGTAACGGGTCACCAATTTTCTAAGCTTGTACCTCTCTTCATGCTTTTGCGGTAAGATTCCTTATGCCAAGTATCCCACAAACGGACTCATCCAATCTTCCATGGTTTGTTTAAATTATGTACTTATTTACTCAATTAATAAAATCCTTTATCTTAAAATAATTGGTATCCTATACTTATACTTCATGTTTTTGAGAAAATACCTATACTTAAAAAAAATAAATTAAAAAATCCATGTCTTAGCCTATGTCATATGTTTTTAATATCTTTTTTTTTTAAATATATATATAAATAAAGAAATAGGCATTATTACCCAAAAAAAATTGTAAAATTAATTATTTGAATTGGTATCTAGTAATTTTATTTAAATCGTATTTTGTGACCACAATTTCAAAATTTAAAACAAAACAGACTTAATGATGAAAATTTAAAAAAAAAAAAAAAAAAAAATCTATTTTAACAAAATTTTAAGTGAAATCGTGCTTTCAAAACGAGATTTCAATATTTAATAGTATAATGTATTTTAAACACACTAAAAAAACCATATACGCCAATTTTGTCCCCTCCGTCTAAACCGAGGAAGAAGTTTCATTAAAAAAAAAAAAACGAGAGTAGCAGAGTCAAGACCATCGACTGCGCCGATTTACTTCCCAACGACTCTATTCGTTTCTCCCAAATTGATATCCAAAAAATTGGATTTCGAAATGGCTAATAGTAATAGTAATAGTAATAATAAGAAGAAGAACAAGCCTCTCAGTCTCAGATTTTGTTCTCTGTTGGTTTTGATAATTTCAATTCTATTATTATCTTCTTCTACAGCCTTTGCCAAATCTCGTCGCCCTATCTCAGTAAGCAATTCTCAAATCCAATCCTCTTTTTTTTCTCTTTATTTTATTTTTATTTAAAATTGCAAACACAACAGGATGCTGAGACGAGGCAAAAGAAGAACGAGTGCTATGCTGATATTGAGAGGTAGCAATTGATCACTTTCAATTCATTCAAAAATATACCGTGTAATTAATTAATTGAGACTTTTTATTAGTTTCTGAGTTTTTGCGTTTTATAATTTAAAACTAGCGGAATGTGGGGTTGGCAATGCAAGTCTTCAGTGGTTGATAAGGAGAATTGTGCTTTGAAATGCCTTTCTCCATCTTGTTATGAGCTCGTCTACGGTAGCGATCCGGTGAGATAAAACTCCTCTTTTAATTGGAAATTGAATTATTGGGGTCTTTTTTTTTTTTTTTGGCGTATTTGGGGTTGAAAATGATGATAGTGTTTTATTGTAGCTTGAGGAAGGAGAGAAAGATCTCATTAGAAGCCAAGAATTCAAGTACTGTATGCACAAGTAAGTTTAATGTTTTTATTTATTTTGGGTATTATTGTTATAAGAGTATATAAGGCTTATTAGTTGAGTTGAGATATGTTTAATTATACATAGCTGAATTGGATGCTAAATGTTTCAATCATGCAACTTTTTGATAGATAATCATGCAATGTAATGAAAGAATTTTGTTATGGTTTGATGATAAAGAGCAATCATCAGAAGTTGAAACTCAAAAAATAAAAATAAAAAATAAAAAACAACACATATCCGATTATCTATTTTACTTATAAAAAAAAGAAAAAAAAATTTAGTCATCTGTTGGTGCAATCCGAAAGATTATAGTGTTCTGCTCTCTTATAAGGAGACCCATTGATCTCAGCAGCTATAACGAAAGGAAGATAATAATTAACTGTTGATAGAATTGCTTTCTGGCCTAAGATACAGCCACACTACTACTGAAAGATACGATTACTCAGCCTTTCATGACAGAAGACAAGACCAGGCAATTCTTGAAAAATTAGGATACAACTCGATGGGGATTCAGCAACTAAATATTATATATCTTTAGGTTTTTATGTTTATTATAAATAACAACTATCAAAATATTTAAAAACATATAAAAAATTGCAGGAAAATTTTAAAAATAAAAATCCTATTAACACTCCTAATTTCTAAGAACACAGAAAATAAACGACATTAATACTCTTTCAGAAATAAAAGAGATATTAGATTTCCTAGACTTGAAGTCTTTGACTCATTTATTACTTAGATGGGAGACATTGATTTCATTTAGTTCTTTTCTGATTGATTCTTGACTGCTATCTCAATTCAACCAACAATTGCAGTACTAGCTGCATCATCTGTACATTCTTGCATTCAAATTTTTGTTTGTATGGTGGTTGAAGGTTGGTTCTTAGATTCTAACTCCCCTACCCTCTCCGTCTGTTGGGTTATCTTTTGTTGGGAAATGTGGAAAGCTATAACCTTTGAGATCCTAAAAGTGTTTAGGCTTATTCGGGTTCCTCCTTTTTAGTTTCCCTTCCACTTTCCCTCCTGAAGCTGTCACCTTGATATGTAGCTTCATTTCTGCGGGTGGAATAAACTAATCAAGTTATGTTAGTGTTTCGGTGAGAATTTGTCCAGGAAATAGAAGTATATCGTCCTAACAAAATTTTCAAATTTACAAAATGTAGTTAAATAAATACATGAGTGGATATGATGAAATAGGGTTACGTTAAAAACTATTAATATTATTGAATTGTTGATTCATGGACACTTTGATTTGGGCTGAAACAAAACATGGTTTGAGGACTTACCCAGATGGTTGGTTCAGGATTGGACAGTGGTTCATTGAGAAATTTGAAGGGAAGTGTTTGGTGACTCCTTTGAGAGAGGTAAACCCATAAGTACCATAGGAGGAAAAAATGATTTTTGGAACTTCTTTGTTGAAAAAGGGGAATGTGGTATGAGATTTGTGGGTGTTAAGTGTTAACTCAGCCAATGGTGGTTTGTGACTCTAACTTGGGGTTTTGTGGGGATTTAATTGTAAAAATTTTTTTTTGGTGCTGGACCGAACTTGAGTGGTCTTTCAACTTATCTGTCTGGTAGCTTAGGCATGTATTTAGCTATAAAAAAATTAATTACCAAAAGAAGATGGTTTGAGTTAAATTTAGTAAATTGACAGGGGAAGGTTAATAACTTGAGGCACTCAGAGAGTCAACAGGCCTTGATTTAACATTTCATATGATCTTGGTTTGAATAATGTAATATCATAGCCTTTTATTTGTTGGATCAATAGATATAAGAGAGGTGTAAACCATGGCTTTAATTAGGGGAGTGCTGAATTATAAAAAAGTCACACTTATTGAGGTGTTAGAAGGTCACCAACCTAGCTGAGCAACGCAGAACAGAAACTGCAGTGGCTTCTGAACGAACTTGTGCAGTTTGTTTTATAAAAAAGTTAGTACTAATTAGGCTTCTGGATAAATTCTTGAAGGTTTCTTGGATCGGATTTTATGTTTAATGACTTAGGGATAGTTGAGTTGTTTATTTATTTATTTTATTATTTTACAGATTGAATCTTGAAAGTATTTAATGGTTGATTTCTGTAAAAATAATGAATTTGTTGGGAAATAATAAAAGATGAACCTTAGATAGTCACGGCTAGGTTTCCTAAACAATCACACTAACAAAGGAGAAACCAATCACACCTTAAAGATTGAGAAAAGCTGTTTTAATTTTATTTAATTTTAATCTGAAGCACCAACCATTACCTGTGTATCCATCCCAAGGCCACCAAGAACGCTAGATTTCCCCTTTCTAAGCATTTTTTTTCCTCAATTAAACCTATTTTATGATACACCAATTGCAGTCAGAAGCACTAACCACCTGTAGCATTTCAAGCAAACTAGAATTTCTTTATGATTCTTGATCCTTCCTTTTACTAGTCTTCTCAGCTGGGATCATAAATGGGTTGTCTCTTCTTCAATAATCTTTTCTATAAGCAGAACTACAGTGAGCAGTCTAAATTTCGACTCTTTTTTCTTCCAATCGTGTTCATGTACCGAAGCCCTAAAAAAATATCAAAAGTCTTGTACTTAAATCACTATATCAGTGAGAAAGTGCTCCACAATGGGTTGTGGTCTCAAAATGGAGCTTTTTTTGTCTTTCTGCTTTAAGATATTGGAGAAGGTCTTTTAGGACTGTTCCCCTATGTTTGCACCCCCTGACTCATACTCAAAGAGATCTCATGCGTTTCATTTGTGGCCATCATTAAGTTGGGTCCGAACTCCCTGTGATTATAGAATTGCCTGCAGAAGCCCCCTTCCTTTGACTATCTCTCTCTGAAACAAGAAGGCTTTCTGCATCGTCAGTTTGGCTGATTAGACAGTCATAAGAAACATTGACATAAAGGAAGAGTTAGTTATAAGCCTTTATTAAAGCCTTCCTTTCATCTGTCTTTTCAATAATGAATGAAAGGAATTTCTAATTCACTTTATTGACATATTCGCTCGTTTGAATCGATGTAAATTCTCACTGCTTGTCTCAGTATTGAATTAATAATGATAATCTTTTTACATTAATCACTGTTGATCCAAATGGATAGTTAAAATATACAAGGCATTGAATAGATATAGGACTTAAAGCTTAGCAAAATTCATACAAATCAGAGTCTTGAAATTAAAGACCTTTGGAGTGTGACTCTTGACCTTTCAAAACTCAAGGCATAGA
Source organism: Quercus lobata (assembly GCF_001633185.2). Taxonomy (NCBI): domain Eukaryota; kingdom Viridiplantae; phylum Streptophyta; class Magnoliopsida; order Fagales; family Fagaceae; genus Quercus; species Quercus lobata. The sequence goes on from NC_044907.1 coordinate 52,402,396, forward strand.
GCTCCGCAATCATAACATCTGCGATGACAATGTCATCACTGAGTACTGCATATTAATGAAAGTGCTCATCAGGATCTGTTTGTTCAGCTGCATATCACACCAAAATTTGGTGTGATCAAGAGAAGAGTATGTAGTTTTGCTGCCAAAGACTACGCTAAAATGGGGTTACACTAAAGGCATGATAAGGGTATATCTGAACAAACATGTAGAAGAAATTTACCACCAGTAAATAGCTCTAACAAGTCAAGAGGAAATTTATAACATGCTGTATGGAACTACAGAGAAAATGATGTGTGATCTTGCCAAATTCAAGAATTCTGAGATCCAAGGTTTTTGGTCTGGGTGTGAGCTTTCAATGGATCTTGTACATGAGCATGAATATGTGATTGGTATCAGTGTATGAAAATTACTATATACAAGTATAAGTTGCAATATCATCTTGTTAGATTGGTGTTTGAGGCTAATGGCAAATTGGTGAACGTATCATAAGCAGATTGCATACACAGGATTTCCAAAAAAGTTGTTTAAAGTACCTACAAACATCTAATGCCTTCTAATAGCAATATCTAGATTTATCATTGTCAAGCACAAAGCGCAAAGACCCTTCGCTTGAAGGAACCAAAGGCATGACAGATTGACAGGAAATATACAGCAAACACATCATGGGGCAGCATTGAAGTTTTATAGGTCAAACTGCATACTGAGTAACCCCTTCCTGAATTTTATATGTATTTGACCACACACAAAGCCAAACTACAGAATCTTTTCTATAAATCCCATAATCTGAATTTGATATATTTCTTTATGGATTTGGAAGTAATAAATCAGAATTACTGATTACACAATTCGACTAAAAGATCTAACAAAGAAACCAAGAATTCAAATAAAAACTTAAAAAGAAAAAAAAAATTCACAAAGGTTGAAAGTGAAACCAATGTAGGAGCACCCTCAAAAAGAATAAAATTTACAAACATTTGGGAGCTTTGGTCTATGGCTTCTCTTTATTTGGTCTCTCAAGATATGCCTTACCCAGTGAAAGAACTCCTAGCTTGTTGGAAGAGTGGCCTCAAGGGTCATCAAAGTGTGGATGTACGGAACGCTATTCCTCTGTCTTATGTGGTACATTTGAAAGGAATGTTTTTTTAAGGCTTTTGAAGGGATTGAATCCCCTGTGCTTCAATTGAAGTTCTATTTTCTTAGATTGCTTTTTGATTGGTTGAAGAGCATAGGGGCTGTTAATTGTTCCATCTTTTTTGGAGTTCCTTGATCTTTGTAGTTTTGGGTGTTAACTTTTGTGGTGCTCTTGTATACTTCCCTTGTACTGGAGCTTTGCCCTCTTTCTCTTTTGATAAAAGGTAGAACCTAGTGCATAAAACTTTTACTTATGTGGGTTCTGGATAGGTGATTGGTAGACTACCTTATCCTCATTTAAAAATAAAAATAAAAACTTGGAGAGGTTGTTTTTGAACTCGAATCCACAATGTGTTTTAATAGTTGATTTGCAGTGGTAAAGATAGTTGTGCAGGATGGCACCAACCTTGAAAACTGGAGCATTGGATCCATCCCTACATTAATACAGTCGGTTTAGGAAAAAGAACCCAAAAAAGCCATTCTGTTGTTGCATGGATGAATAAGTGAGGTTCCCTAATATGCCTTGATTCTGCCCAGTTATACTTGGATTAGCTTTTTAGCTTATTTGCTTATACATAACTTTTTGAAACCTCATTTTTTCCAAGTTTTTTTTTTTTTTTTTTTTTTTTTTTTTTTTTTTTTTCAACAAATAAGCAAACAAGCTTTCAGCAAAAACCTAATTTAAATGCACTTCTTGTTTTCTATTTTCTTGTGTCAGTCTTTTGAAACCTCATTCTCACAGAATGCTGGATCTTGTTTGTCAGAGAGGTACATCTGGTAATTTGGATAACATGAACGTAGAGCTGAGTTAAATCTGGTTTTGAGGGAAGGGTGCTTTGTGATTGGGCTGAGTGGGTATTGCTGATTTTTGGTTTTGAGGCAAGGGTAGGATTTGGTTGGTTTATTTGGCTGAATGGTTGAGTTGGTTTGAAGATTAGTTGATTATTGTGGTGCAATAGCTGATTCTGGCCATTTTCTGGGCACTGGGATGGGGTGGCACAGGGAAAGGAGTTAACGGAAATGGGCACATATGGGAATTGAGCAAAAGGGGGGGTAGTGGGTGAGGGTAGAGGTGTGGATAAGGATGGGGGATTCGTGTTGGAAATTGTTGACATGGTATCTGGTGAAATGGTATCAATGCTAATGGCGGTGGTGATAGGAGTGGTGGGAAAGCTGGTGGTGGTAAGGCGTTGATAGTGGGATTAGAGGGCTGGGGATGGGGGATTAGACAACCTTCCTACAAAGAGACCTCTCCTTCAAATCTAATATTCCGTCACCATAGAGCCTTTTTTTTTAATCAGTAAATTATTTGGTTTAAGGATTGTTGGATTTTTCTTAGCCATTGGAATTCGCTATTAGATATAAAAAATATAAATAAAAATAAAAGAAGAAAAGAATATTTGTATGGGACCCATATAGAACTGATACCATCCTTACAAGACTTTAATCTCAGAGCAGGACTCTTTGATATGTTTTTTATGCATCTGCTGTGTTCCTTTTCTTCACAAATGAACAAAACTTATGTAGGTCATATCTTTCTGGTTGGTTTGTCTTGCTTTTCCATTACTTCTTAGAAGTCAGTTTAGTAACAGCATACATAATCTCCTACTTAGTTACCAATTGATCTCATGTATGTTCATATTATTGCAGGCTATCAATGGGAGAGAGTCTTGAGGGCATCAAGGGTTCCTTTGACTATTAAAGTTACGTTAATCGGCAGCATTCTGACATGGTGCATATTCTCTGCCCCTGCCCCTACCCTACCATTGCTCCCCCCTCCCTTAAAAAGATCCCCAAGAAAAAGAAAAAGAAAAATTGTAACTAAATATTTAAGCATTTAAGTTTATTTTGGTCGCTCTATTTATGACAATTGACATTTATAGCGTTTTATGGTGATTTTTAACTTATGGCACATTTGATACACTGTAATGATTATTATATGGGTGTCAATTCGGGTTAGCGTGTCAGGTTTGTGTCGTGTCGAGGTAAGAATATTCAACTAAATGGCTCAACCCGAACCCGACCTATTTAATAATCTTATCATGATCCTTCAACCCTAACTCGACCTGTTAATAAGGCGGGTTGACTTGACCCAACCTATTTGACACGCTTACTAAACGAGTCGTGTTGGGTTAACACGAATGTAACACAATCCATTTTAACATGCATAATATTAAATATAACATCCATCTAGAAATAATTTTTTTTACATTCCAAAAAATAGTGCATACTCTTCAACTCTTCAATCCACATTCAAAATAATATAGTTCAACAAAAATATAATATTTATTTAGAAATAAATTCTTTACACTCCAAAAGAAGTGCATGCACTTTAACCTAAATTCAAAAGAACAAAGTTTAACAAAAATAAAATAACATAGTTCAATAAAAGTATAATATCCTTGGAACTCGCCAAATACCAAGTATCAATATTGAAAGAATTTGAGCAAATAGTAGACTAATCCTAACTATGATCACAATTATCATTCATAGATTTTTTGTTGATGTCCAAATTCATAACATCTTTCACAAGCTGATCCAATTTCATTTGTGCAAGTTCTATGTCCCTCCACCCCCCCAAAAAAAAAGAAAAGGTATTAGTAGTTCTAGTGTCTGTAAAGTTTCAATTTTCAATTATATTCCTTGTAAATTTTTGTAATTACTCACTTTTCTTTTTAAATTTAAAATATATGTTGAATATAAAAGGTTTTTGACAAATCTAAAATAAAATAAATATTTATTTGTTATATGAGTTAAATACGAGTTGTGTTAAGTGGGTCATTTCAGGTTAGCACAAATAAATTGGCGTGTCAAACGTGTCTATTGTAGGTTACGCGGGTTGACCCACTTATGACACGTTTCTTATCGTGTCGCTTTCGGGTTGACCCGTTTATGACCTAAATCTATTAAGGCCCAACCCTAACCCGAAAAAACACATGTCGGGTTCGTGTCGTGTTCGCGAGTTGGGTCAAACATTGACACCCCTAGATTATTACATGAGAATAGGAATAAGTATTGTAAGAAATACATTAAGTTGTAATGTAATAAGTATTATTATTTATTAGTTTGGTGATCATTTAGGAATAGAATTTTGAATATGCATCTACAATTTAGTAGAGTATAAAAAGAATGTGTAATTAAATCATTTTTAAATCAAATTTCCTAAAATACACTAATTTTAGGGTATTCAAAATAGAGCTAATAATTAATAAGAAAATTTTATTTTCTTTCCTTTTAAAGATGTGGCAACTAATGGTTTTTTAGGAATTTTTTTTTTAAAGTTATTACATAAAATAAAGGAATAGATATTCAGTACTTTTAATAAGGAATAGTTATTCCTCATTTTAAAGAATAACTATTCATAAATGATAACTATTCATTGTAATAAAAATATAATCAAACAACCTAATAGTTATGTCATATGAATATCTATTACATTACAGTGTTTATTACAGTTTACCAAACGTACTCTTATTGATTTCATGCTTAAAAAAAAAGTTGGGGCAAGCAAAAAAAAGCCTCAACAATTTGGTTTTGTGAATGGGCCACAAGTATACCAGGTGTCAGGTGTGCTTTGTCGCCTTTGATAGTGTAGAGGAGCAAACTTTGTGTCATATCATATGTGAGACGTGAGATGTGCTGAAATTAAAGCGTCTTTAGAATGAAGGGATAAAGTTGGGTTTTACTTTAAAATTTGAGTAAAAATTGAGGGTAATTTTAGGAGAAGTGAACACTTTTCCTATGATAATATTTAGTTTCAGCCCATGCAATTCTTGCTTTTTGCAATTGTACTTCAACAGGTGCAATGCAAAAACGTGAGAAACCACATTTTAGAGACTAAAATATATATGCGTTTAAAATTTTTACCAATCACAATTTTGCTTTTTGGGTTGGCTAACGTGCTTTTTTTAGGCCCAACAAGCTAAACCAAGCGGGAACTTAGTGATACTTAAGACAAATTATTGTAATAATAATAATAAGAAGAAGAAGAAGAAGAAGAAGGTGAAACCAGAAGTATAAAATTTCCTTACATATCAAACATCCACTTTTATAAGTGCTAGTTAAATACTCAGTTTTCTTAATTAGTATTTTTTGCCAGTTTTTATCAAACTCTTTACTTTTTAAAAAGTTAAACCAAAATCACCCTACATTCAAATGTGTAAAGCATATGAAATTATGATCATTATTGTCTGTTGAAGAACACCTATTTAATTTCTATTGTACATCTAAAGGCAAAATAAATAAATAATATTAAAAAAAATATATCAAAAATAAATCCAATTTTAAGTTTTTAACCCCTAAACAGTGAAACAAATTAAAAGACAAATTTTCCTTAAAAAAATTAAAAAATTAAAAGACAACCGAATTTGTAACACAGACCAAATATAACTTCCCAAAAACGTTTTACACCTTTCTCAGTTTCTTTTTCCTAGCCCACAGAAATTGCTTTCGGCTTGACCAATATTTACACCTCACTAAACCACCCAAAATTTGAAAAACGTTTTCTAGAAAATGTTTTTTGTCAAAAGAAATGCGGCTTAGTGCTGCCTTTGTTGTGGAGCGGAGATAGTAACCCTAGAGCACTTTTTTTTTTTCCTTTGTCATATGTCAATCATTGTATGTCTAACTCTATTTAGAGCCTTTAAAATTTCGATACAGGATTTCTGAATCAATTCCTGGTTGGGTTACAATAATTGTTTTCCCTGCTCTTAGGATTTGATAAAAAAAACAGGATTTCATAACGCTTGCCACTACCACTCTTGAGACTTGACAATCTATGGATTGAATTATTGGTTTTTAAACTTTTTATTCACGATAATGATAATGTGATTTCTACGTTACAAATAGTTGAAAACGTGGAACAAAAAAAAAAAAAGAGATTTTTGGTAAATATTTTTAGAATTTGATTAACAATGGTCTTAGGGCATTTATTAATAGATTATTTTATGAAAACTTTGATATCACATTTATTATTTTATAAGAAATATAAAACACAGCTAACAAATTGATTACCTTTTTCTTTTCTCTTAAAAAGTTTTTAAAAATATTTTTTTAACCAATGTTCTTAAGCATGGTTAACAATAACATTTTCCCATATTTTTATCTTTACAAACACAAGATAAGGGCATTTTCCTAACACATCAGTAAACTGTCTTTGCAGGATAATTCTGTCACCATATTGATTTTATTTTATTTTTTTATTTTTACTAAACTCACCGCACTGGTTTGAATGATAGAAAACATTTGTTATTATTATCGTGTATAGTTTTTTTTTTTTTTTTTCCTTGAGAAATGTGTAAGAAGAAGTTGTGTGGTCCATATTTGAAACTTTTTCATTAATTACAATTGCAAAGATGACCGAAAGTTATCAACAATCATTTAAGGGGTTAATTTACGGCAAGGGGTAGTGCTCCGTTATGGACAATGAGTCAGCACATCAAGAGAGTTGATCAAGACAGTTTTTTTTCTTTTTTTTTTTGGGTAGAAAACCCAATTCCACATATAATATTTTACCTCTCTCTATAGAAAATCTTGTTTTAAATAATTAAATCTTCAAACGATTTGATTAAAGGTTCATTGGCATCATCAACCTGCATAGAGGACGATGTTTCGGGCTAATTCTTGTACAGTGATTGAATGAATGACTGTTGCAAGTGGCTGAAAGTATGATGGCAGCAACTATAGAGAAAATTCTGGGTTTCTCAATTTTAAAGCTATGAATAAATATATTGCTGGAATAGTATCTTTTATTTATTTTTATTTTTTTTAAAGATAATTTCAAACTATGATGTTTGATCCTAGCAGTGATAATTCTTTATTATCAATGTAAAACACCAATCAATTTTTAATGTAGGCGGGGATTGAACTCCAGATCTCTTATTCAACCATCAAAGTATATACTATTTGAGTTAACTAGAATCCACTAGGCATATCAAACACAATTGAAGAATAAATAATATGAAGTAGAATTCAATTAATGGCTTAGCATTAGTAGGCTTTCATAAAGAAGAAGAAGAAGAAGGACAAGCTTTCTTTTGAGTGAATAGATCAAAAGCGTCTTATTAAAAGCTAAATAAAATAAGTTGATTATTATTATTATTTTTTATTTTGCTAAAAGTACTATAAGGGAAAAAAAAAAAAAGCCCTAATGTTACCATTGCAAGAGACTATAATGTTATTGTTTCCTATCATGGTTTTTTAGTAGAGTTGTGGTGTACTTTTATATTAGATAGTGGCGGAGCCAGGAATTTATTTTTAGGAGGCCATATATATATATATATATATATATATATATTGTGTGTATTAAATTAATCTAAAATAGTAATGTACAATTAAGGGAGTCAATTTCGTATCAGAAGATGGGTTCCAGTTAGCTCAACTGGTAAAGTCTCTGATGGCTGTATAAGAGATCTGGGGTTCAATCCCCGCCTACACCAAAAACTGATTGGTGTCTTGGTCTGATGATAAAGAGCTATCATCAAGAGCGGACGCCATAGGTTGAAACTCTCTCAAAAAAAAAAAAAAAAAAATTTCGTACCAGAAGCTGTTTTGGTTTAGCTAAAGGAACGATATGTTTCAGTATCGGTTAATATTGATGTACCATTTCAAAATTACCACTACACACACACACACACACACACACACACACACATATATATATATATATATATTCAATTCAAAAATCATAATAAATTATTAAGAGTTTTTAAAAATATAAACCCATCAATACTTTTTTTAATGTGAATAAACCCTTAATTACTTCCTCATACTATCTGTGGGGCCCGGCCCAGAAATAATGGGCTATTCCTAATTCAGGCCCGTCCGAGGAGCGTCCTGTCCGAAGAGAAACCACGTATGAAGTATTACTCAATCCCAATAAACGCCAAGGAAACCTGTCCGAGGAGAAACTCCTCCTCGGACATCACGAAGCCCAGACGAGGAACTCTCCCCAGCCACTTCAGTTCATCCTCCCAACATATAAAATGAATAAAATCCAAAATATCCCATGGAGAGCTACCACCACATTAATTGCGCCACAACCACCCTCTTGGCCGCATTAATGAGGAAATGACCCCTGAACAGTACCGCCTTGGCCTCTGCAACTCACATGGGGAGAGATGAAGGCGTCTGATGGGACAGCCACTCAAGTAAGTGCTTAGATAGTCAACAAGTGTAGGGTTGAGATGAGAGAAGGGAACTATATAATGTAGTGGAGTCCCTTAGAGAGGAGGAACGAAAAATTCTGTATGAGGAACTAAAGAAATAAACTTATACGTGAGAAATTCATTCTGGTGTTTTTATTTTCTGCAACAATGCTGTCCATGTATCAGACCGAATAGACTCACTGAGACCAAGTTCTTTGACCCATCCTCTACAAATATTTATTGTGGGTTGCGCTTTGGGCCAGGGCCTGATCAATCGAATTTGGGCCAGGAAAATCGTGCAACTACAATTGGCGCCGTCTGTGGGGAGAACTAGAGCATCAGCTAGCACAACGGTCAAGCATGGCAGAACTAGGTCCGCACCAGGAGAATCCTCACCAGGCTAACTCCCAACAGACACAACCCGCCGAGTCCCAGAGGCAAAATAACCCCGTCAACCCAGGCCACAGGGGAAATCGTGAGGGAAGTGTGCATACTATCCGGACAAGCCAGAGTCACACTCAGATAGGTAGTCACGTGTCCCAGAAGCGAAATAGTCACCAGGCCATGCAGCGAGAGATAGATGATCTGAAGAGGAAGCTACGACGAGCACAGCGAAGGCGATCTCCTTCAGACTCAGACAAGTCCTCTAATGCGGAGGATGTGAGTTACCGACGGAGGTCAAGGACCCCCCCAAGTGAAACCTTTACCTACGAAAAGGAACCACGCCCTGTGCGGAAGTATGAGAACACATCTAGTAAGGGTTCGAGAAACGACGCCATGAAGAGGGCGTTGGATCAGGTTTCAAGGTCCCCCTTCACGTATAGAATTGAAGGGGCTGAGTTGCCTCGACGGTTCAACCAACCAGCATTCGCCATCTATAGCGGTCGATCAGACCCGGTAGAGCATGTGAATCAATTTAACCAGAAGATGGCGATCTACTCGCAAAATGAGGCCCTTATGTGTAAAATCTTCCCGTCCAGCTTGGGATCAATGGCAATGAGGTGGTTCAATGGCCTGAAGACAAATTCCATAAGCTCTTACAAGCAGCTCACTCGGGATTTCTGCTCTCGCTTTATCACCAACACCAGAGTCCCCAGGCCCCTCGGTTCGCTACTGTCCTTGTCCATGCACGAGGGAGAGACTCTGAAAGCGTACTCCGATAGATACTGGAAAGTATATAATGACCTGGATGATAACCACGATGCTGTCGCTATCAGCACATTCAAAAGCGGCCTCCCCACCGAGCATGGCTTAAGGAAATCCTTCACTGGTAAACCGGTTGCCAACGTTGATCAGTTGAGGGATAGGATAGACAAGTACAAAAGAGTGGAGGAAGATCAGCTGCAAGGGAGGGGGAAGGAGAAGGTTATCCACCCCAAAGCAAATGATTTCAGGTCGGAACGGCACAATCATGGTCAGCCGAGGAGAGATTTTTCGCGACAGGCTGGGCAGAGTAACCCGCAAACAGTGAATGCCATATTCAGAGAGCCCGTACAACAGGTACTGGAGAAAGTAAGAGATGAACCCTATTTCAGGTGGCCGGGAAAGATGGCTGGAGAACCTTCCAAACGTAACCAAAACCTGTACTGCCACTATCATCAAGACCATGGGCACACTACTGAGGACTGCAGGAATCTGTGGAATCATCTGGATCAGTTGGTCCGAGAAGGAAAGTTACGTCACCTGCTGCACCCGTCGAGTGGCCATACCGGCCAAGCAACACAAGAGCCGCGAAAGGACGTGACCTTAAGACCACCCACCAGGACGATACATGTCATCTTCGCTGCACCAGGAAGAACGGGACCACCCATCCCCAGGGTGCTAGCTGTTGATCGGCTCCCCTCCGGGAGCAGGCAGAGGGAACACAAAAGGTCAAAAAAGGGAAGCTCTTTGATACTGGGGTTCTCGGATGAGGATAAGAGAGGAACTATTCAACCTCACGATGATGCCTTAGTGGTCACTCTGAGGATTGGGGGCTTTGACGTGAAAAGGGTGTTGGTAGATTCGGGAAGTACAGTAGAGATAATGTACCCTGATCTATACAAGGGGCTGAACCTGAAGCCAGAAGATTTGGCAGTTTATGACTCCTCCCTTCTTAGCTTCAAGGGAAGAATGGTTACGCCAAAAGGACAAATCCGACTACCCGTACAGACTGGGGCGGAGGTGGTGGAAGTGAATTTTATCGTCGTCGACGCTTACTCACCCTACACCGCGATAGTCGCCAGGCCATGGATCCATGCCCTGGAAGCCGTAACCTCCACACTTCATCAGAAGGTGAAATACCCATCCAAAGGATAAGTGGAAGAGATCCGAGGAGATCAGGCCGTATCCAGGCAGTGTATGGTGGCCGCCGTCTTACATCGGCCCCACGCCGAGGCCTCGGCCCCTGAAAGTTTATAGCAATCAGCCGCCTCGGCAGAGCAAGACGACGGACTGGCCGAGGAGATAGGGTGTGAAAGTTTAGATAAAATCGCTGTCAACAACGACCCGGAGAAGTTCTTTCTGGTCGGCTCGGAATTGCCCTCTCAAGAAAAGGAGGAACTGGTCGGATTTCTTAGAGAAAATGTCGACGTGTTCGCATGGGACGCCTACGACGCCCCGGGCGTCGATCCTAGCCTTATTTGTCACCACCTGAACGTCAACCCCTCTTCCACTCCGAAGAAGCAGCCACCCCGACGCCCTTCAAAGGAACATGCTAGTGCCGTAAAAGACGAAGTGGCAAAGCTAAAAAGAGCGGGGGCTATCAAAGAGGTCTTTTACCCAGAGTGGCTGGCAAACACTGTGGTGGTAAAGAAGAAGACAGGGAAATGGAGGGTCTGCGTAGACTTCACGGACCTGAACAAGGCGTGCCCAAAGGACCCATTCCCCCTACCCCGAATTGATCGATTGGTGGATGCAACCGTGGGGCACCCTCGAATGAGCTTCCTGGACGCCTTCCAAGGCTATCATCAGATACCCCTTGCGCTAGAGGACCAAGAGAAAACGGCTTTCATGACGCCCATCGGAAACTATCATTACAAGGTGATGCCGTTTGGGCTAAAGAACGCAGGCTCAACCTACCAAAGAATGATGACTCGGATGTTTGAACCACAATTGGGCAAGATCATTGAGGTTTATATAGATGATATGGTCGTCAAGACTAGAAGGGCGTCCGAGCACGTGAAGGACCTCGGAACAATCTTCACCATATTAAGGGAGCACCGGTTGCGGCTGAATGCCTCCAAATGTTCATTCGGGGTCGGGTCTGGGAAATTCCTAGGGTATATGGTCACCCACAGGGGAATAGAAGTAAGTCCCGATCAAATCAAAGCCATTAACAGCCTACAGGCTCCTCGGAATTCGAAGGAAGTACAGAAGCTCACTGGTATGATTGCGGCATTGAACCGGTTCATATCGAGATCGGCGGATCGATGTCGGCCTTTCTACCCCCTGATAAACAAGTGGAAAGAGTTTGCATGGTCGGAGGATTGCGTTCAGGCTTTCCAGCAACTTAAAGACTACCTGTCCCGACCACCCATCATGTCCAGCCCTGAGGCAGATGAGGTGCTGTTCGCCTACATCGCCGTAGCTCCCCACGCTGTAAGCCTGGTACTGATACGGGATGATAATGGGGTGCAGCGACCGGTGTACTATGTGAGCAAATCACTACATGAGGCCGAGGTGCGATACCTACCTTTAGAAAAGGCAATTCTGGCAATAGTGCATACAACCCGAAAACTTCCTCATTACTTTCGGGCGCACACGGTCATCGTTCTGACTCAGCTTCCCCTCCGAACAGTGCTTCGAAGCGCTGACTATATAGGAAGGATCGTCATGTGGAGTGCGCTCTTGGGAGCCTTTGATATAAAATATATGCCCAGATCCTCCATCAAAGGGCAGGTCCTCGCAGACTTGGTAGCGGAGTTTGCTGAGCCCTCCATAGAAACAATAACCGAGAAGAGGGACATGGATGGGAAGTCGGTTGGTGCGATTTCAACAGGGAGGAACACGCATTGGAAGGTCTACGTAGATGGCGCAGCCAACCAGAGAGGGTCAGGAGTTGGGATAGTTTTAATATCCCCGGACGGTGCCGCCATTGAAAAATCATTGAGGCTCGGATTCTCGGCTACGAACAATGAAGCCGAATACGAAGCCTTACTTCAAGGGATGACGATGGTTCAAAGGTTGGGCGGAAGAATAATAGAAGCGTTCTCGGACTCCAGACTGGTAGTCGGACAGGTGATGGGTGAGCTGGAAGCCCGAGATACTAGGATGCAAGAGTATCTGGGACAAGTCAAGCGGCTGCAGACGAATTTTGAGTCCTTAAATCTGACACACATTTCCAGGAGTGTCAACACCCATGCGGACTCGTTGGCCACTCTCGCCACGTCCTCGGCACATAATCTGCCGCGAGTGATCCTGGTTGAAGATCTAGCCCAGGCAAGTCCCATCAGTGGAGGCCCTGCCAGAGTCCATCAGATCAGAAAGAGTCATAGCTGGATGGATCCCATAAAGAACTTCCTTCAAAACGATGTCTTGCCGGAAGAAAAATTGGAAGCCGAGAAGATACGAAGGAATGCTCCTCGGTTTTGGCTGTCAGAGGACCACAAACTATATCGGCGCTCCTATTCTGGACCGTACCTACTCTGCGTACACCCAGAAGAATCCGAATCTCTGCTTGAGGAGTTACACGAGGGGATTTGTGGAAGTCATACCGGAGGGAGATCGCTGGCGCACAGGGCACTTACCCAGGGGTACTGGTGGCCGAACATGCAGAGAGAGGCCCAAGAATACGCTAATAAGTGCGATCAGTGCCAAAGATTCGCCCCGAATATCCACCAACCCGGAGGAGTTCTCAACCCCCTCTCGAGTCCATGGCCGTTCGCACAATGGGGCCTTGATCTAGTTGGACCCTTCTCCAAGGCCGCAGGGAACAAGCGATACATAATAATCGGAACGGACTACTTCACTAAATGGGTGGAGGCTGAACCCTTGGCCAACATTAGGGACGTGGACGCCCAAAAATTCATCTGGAAGAACATCATCACCCGCTTCGGGACCCCGCGTACACTCATTTCCGACAATGGTCTGCAGTTCGACAGTAAAAACTTTAGGGAGTATTGCCGCGAGTTTGGAATCATCAACCGATATTCCACCCCCGCCTACCCTCAGGGAAATGGACAGGTCGAAGCCGTGAACAAGGTCATAGTGAACGGACTGAAGAAGAGGTTGGATGAGGCAAAGGGGAGATGGGTAGAAGAACTCCCCCATGTCTTATGGACTTATCGGACGACGCCGCGACGATCGACCGGTGAAACCCCCTTCTCGATGACTTACGAGGTTGAGGCTGTGCTCCCGATTGAGAACAACTTTCCCACACTGAGGTCTAGGTCGTTTACCCCAAGCGATAACGACGAGTTATTGGAACGGAGTCTGGACCTAGCCGAAGAAAGAAGGGAGAAAGCGATGATTCACGTGGCCTATTATCACCAGAAGCTGAGACAAGGGTATGATGCTAACGTCAAACCACGGCCTCTGGGGCCAGGTGATCTCGTAATGAGGAAGATTCTTGGCAGCGCAAAGAACCCCTCTTGGGGCAAGTTGGGGCCCAATTGGGAGGGACCATACCGTGTCACATCCGTGGCCGAAATAGGCGCCTACTACCTAGAAGATTTAGATGAAAAAGCTGTACCTCGACCATGGAATGTAAATAACCTCAGAAGATATTATTATTAATGAGAATGGCTTAGCACACGTTTTCTTTCATGATTATCCGCTGCTTGCTGGGCTACTGACAACTATTCGTAGTTTTAAACAGAACCCAAGTCCTGCATGGCTCCTCGGACCACAGACTTGGGGGAAATTATTACTCATATAAGTTTTAAACAGAACCTAGTCCTGCATGGCTCCACGGACCACAGACTAAGGGGAAATTAATACTTAAGGCAACCATTCGTAGTTTTAAACAGAACCCAAGTCCTGCATGGCTCCTCGGACCACAGACTTGGGGGAAATTATTACTCATAAGTTTTAAACAGAACCTAGTCCTGCATGGCTCCACGGACCACAGACTAAGGGGAAATTAATACTTAAGGCAACTATTCATAGTTTTAAACAGAACCCAAGTCCTGCATGGCTCCTCGGACCACAGACTTGGGGGAAATTATTACTCATAAGTTTTAAACAGAACCTAGTCCTGCATGGCTCCACGGACCACAGACTAAGGGGAAATTAATACTTAAGGCAACTATTCATAGTTTTAAACAGAACCCAAGTCCTGCATGGCTCCTCGGACCACAGACTTGGGGGAAATTATTACTCATAAGTTTTAAACAGAACCTAGTCCTGCATGGCTCCACGGACCACAGACTAAGGGGAAATTAATACTTAAGGCAACTATTCATAGTTTTAAACAGAACCCAAGTCCTGCATGGCTCCTCGGACCACAGACTTGGGGGAAATTATTACTCATAAGTTTTAAACAGAACCTAGTCCTGCATGGCTCCACGGACCACAGACTAAGGGGAAATTAATACTAAGGCAAACTATTCATAGTTTTAAACAGAACCCAGTCCTGCACTCGGACCACAGACTTGGGAAATTATTACTCTAAGTTTTAAACAGAACCTAGTCCTGCATGGCTCCACGGACCACAGACTAAGGGAAATTAATACTCAAGGCAACTATTCATAGTTTTAAACAGAACCCAAGTCCTGCATGGCTCCTCGGACCACAGACTTGGGGGAAATTATTACTAATATAAGTTTTAAACAGAACCTAGTCCTGCATGGCTCCACGGACCACAGACTAAGGGGAAATTAATACTTAAGGCAACTATTCATAGTTTTAAACAGAACCCAAGTCCTGCATGGCTTCTCGGACCACAGACTTGGGGGAAATTATTACTCATATAAGTTTTAAACAGAACCTAGTCCTGCATGGCTCCACGGACCACAGACTTAGGGGAAATTAATACTTAAGACAACTATTCATAGCTTTAAACAGAACCTAAGTCCTGCATGGCTCCTTGGGCCACAGACTTGGGGGAAATTATTGCTTATGATAGATTGGGAGATCATTACTTAAAGGAAACCATTTTAATACGCGCGCGCAGTCTGGCACCATCGCAACCCTCAGATGCGCAGCCCAAATACCCATTTTATCTTGACCGTTTATCCGTATCTACATAGTTGCAAATGTTTAAAGAAGAGCGCTACTGACGTGCATCCATAGTAAGCAAAACGAACATTTTATATTAATATTCCAAGTACATTAGAAGGAGAGATCCTTACAAAAGAGCAGGAAAATAGGACGACTCTCGGTCAAAAAAGGAAAGAGTACAAAGATCAAAAGCCTAGAAGGCTAAGCCTCAGCAGGAGGATCTCCTTTCTGCTCGGGCTGAGGAGGCGGAACCTCGATGGTAGAGTCTACGATGGGATCATTCGCCATATCGGGCACAAGGACAGCATCAGGCGTCGCCAGATCCTGCTCAGAGGCAGCTTGGACACCATCAGGATGCGCTCGGATCTCTTTAGGATAGAAAATGCTCTCGGGCAGTCTCAGCGCCGAGTCAGCAGGAACTCCTGCAGCGTCGAGGGCACGAGACCATGAGATATCGCAATACTCCCGGCATACCTCGGGGATCTCCTCGGATAGCCTGGCCTCCGTCTCTTCGGCCCCGAGCTGGCGTGCAGCACTCTTCTCAGCCTCTGTGGCCTCTCGGATCAGTTGGGCCTCCTCTTTGACCCGTCGCAGCTCATCCTCGACCCTTTACAGAGCGGTCTTAAGATCCTGCACTGCCTGTTTCTCGGTGGCAAGGTTAAGCTGGGTCGAGAACAGCTCCTTGCGCTGGTCCTCCGCCTGGGCCTCAGCACTCTTCAAACCAGCCTCTGCAGACTTGCGCCGGTTCTCCGACTCCTTGAACTTGTCCATGAGTTCAGCGTAATCGTGCTGGAGGGACCCCAAGGTTTTCTCCACCTCCGCTCGCGCCTGGTTCTCGACCTCAGCTCGACTGCTGTTACCACGGCAAAATTCCTCAGCCACGAATACCTGCTAGGTAATCTACAAACGAAACAAGATTGCTGTAATCTAAGGTCAAATAAATTAATGAAACAGTAAAAGGATTACTTACCATCGCGAGATCCCTTTTAAGGGATAGGAAGATCTCGAGCTGAGAGAACCGCCTATAAGTCTCCATATCCCGAGGAAGGAGTAGGGGCTGCTCTAAGGCCTCGGCCACGTAGCCCGCCCGGCCTCGATTGTACTCTTGGATCGAAGCATTGTAGGGAATGGCCACCCCATCCAGCTCCAATCTGGGGCCCCATACACGCGGGGTAGCACGTACCTCCGCAAGAGTGTCCTCGTCTCGACTCTCCGAGGAGTTGCCCCTTCTGCTCCTTGGCGAGCGAGTGGTTTTTTGCTGCTTGGTCGGCTGGGCAACCACCTCGCCCTCCTCGGGAGTGTCGGCCGGCCTTTTCTTCTTTAAGTCCGGATTAACCTTAAGGCCAAGGTCTGAGGTGTCCGTAGGAGCCACAGGAGGGAGGGTCTTGCCCTGTGGTGGAGTTGGCGCCTTCGAGGACTGTCCTTTCGACAACCGGCCTTTCCCTCGGGAGGCCATCAGCTCCTTTAGAGTTTTTCCTTTTTCTGCCATGGGCTCTATCTCCTCGTCCGAAGTATCGTCCGAGCAGATAACGATGGAAGGAACACCAACTGCAGAATGTCGGTCCCGCTCTCCTTCGGGATCAGAAAATTCCACCAGGGGGGTTTGTTGAACTTCCTCTTCAAAATAAAACTCGTCTATCTCTGCCTCAAGGGAAAGACGAGATGATTCAGCTCCCTCTTCAGCCTGAGCAGCAGCACCAGGCTCGTTTGGCGGAGGTAACTGCTCTGCTAAGTAGGGATTCCTAACACCGGGCAGCACAACTGGTGGTAGATCGTGTTCAGTTAGGAACCCGTCCCTGGACACGTCGATCCTAGCCAACCTCGGACTGCCCGCCCTTATAGCGTGACCGATAGCCTGGAAAGAGCTGCTCAGAGGTTGATAGCCCAGAACCAGATGGGCCGCACGCAACTGTCCGTCCTCGGAAACGTAAATCTCCGATCTAAGAAGGTAGTTCAACGTTGGCACGTTCACAAAGTTTAGCCGAGGAGCGACGTGAACTTTATCTGCAAGCAATCAAGGAAAGCGGGGTTAGTTCACAAAGTTTTCCAATTACAAAGAAAGCAAGAAAAATAAACCCTCAATACTAAATCCTTCCCCAAAAAAGGATCGATCCTAAAAACGCCGCACCTGGGTTTCCTGCCCGAGTTGGACAATGAATACCGTCGAACCACTCCCCAGAGGCAATCAGGAAGTCATTCTTCACGGTCTTATTGGATATTGGGAGACAAGAGATCAACCTAACATCCTCGTTCCGGGATTTAAGATAATACCCCTCATCCCCGAGGCGGTGACATTCGTACAGATAGGCCATATCATGCCAAGTAAGGCCTAGATTCATCCGCTCGTCTAAGACATCTACACAGCCTAGTATCTTGAACATATTCGGGGCACATTGATACGGCGTCAACCTATGGTTGAACAAGTATTCTCTTGTGATCCTACGCATGGGAAGTGTCATCCCTCCCTCTATGAAAGCAATCATGGGGATAACGACTTCTCCCACACACCTATCTGTCAATATTCCTTCAAGAGGACAGTACCGTAGCCCAACCTCTGGGGGAATGTGATATTTAGCCCTAAAGGCCTCCATAGTGGCTGGGGTGTTTACTAACTTCTCAAATCTACCCATCTGGACTTAACCGGGGAACAAAAGTAAAGACTCAGAAAAAAAAAGTAGAGTTCGAGGAGGAAATTGAAACAGCAAGATGAACGAAATGTACTGGTACCTTCACAAAACGTTCAATGAGACGCCTGGGAATCTCTCGTGGACGAAACGCTTCACAAAAACGGCTACGATGGCGTAACGGACGCAAGTGTTCGTGTATCTCTGGGGTTCGATGGAGTTCTCTGGAAGCCTCTAAGGTTTATGAAATGCAGATAAAAGAAGAAACTAAACCCCTATGACGTCTTATATAGCCAGGAGGAGAGAGAAAAGGTCACTCCTACTTGAAAATACGAGAAAAAACGATAGCCGTTCGATCTACGCCACACCGTTGGATGAGGGAACATAACGCCTCCAGAAGTTAATGGCCGCGCCTCGTAAATTGCAGCACGTCAGAAGTAACGGTCCGCACGCGCGCCACACGCTCTCCTTATTTCCACCCTCTCCCAAACGTCAAAACCCCGTTTTTATCCTTGGACAGAGATAGAAACCGGAGTTTTGAGGGGCTATTG
This sequence comes from Quercus lobata, assembly GCF_001633185.2. Taxonomy (NCBI): domain Eukaryota; kingdom Viridiplantae; phylum Streptophyta; class Magnoliopsida; order Fagales; family Fagaceae; genus Quercus; species Quercus lobata. The sequence continues at coordinate 52,420,987 of NC_044907.1, forward strand.
TGGGGCCCGGCCCAGAAATAATGGGCTATTCCTAATTCAGGCCCGTCCGAGGAGCGTCCTGTCCGAAGAGAAATCATGTATGAAGCATTACTCAATCCCAATAAACGCCAAGGAAACTTGTCCGAGGAGAAACTCCTCCTCGGACATCACGAAGCCCAGACGAGGAACTCTCCCCAGCCACTTCAGTTCATCCGCCCAACATATAAAATGAATAAAATCCAAAATATCCGATGGAGAGCTACCACCACATTAATTGCGCCCCAACCACCCTCTTGGCCGCATTAATGAGGAAATGACCCCTGAACAGTACCGCCTTGGCCTCTGCAACTCACATGGGGAGAGATGAAGGCGTCTGATGGGACAGCCACTCAAGTAGGTGCTTAGATAGTCAACAAGTGTAGGGTTGAGATGAGAGAAGGGAACTATATAATGTAGTGGAGTCCCTTAGAGAGGAGGAACGAAAAATTCTGTATGAGGAACTAAAAAAATAAACTTATACGTGAGAAATTCATTCTGGTGTTTTTATTTTCTGCAACAATGCTGTCCATGTATCAGACCGAATAGACTCACTGAGACCAAGTTCTTTGACCCATCCTCTACAAATATTTATTGTGGGTTGCGCTTTGGGCCAGGGCCTGATCAATCGAATTTGGGCTAGGAAAATTGTGCAACTACACTATCTTAATCATATTTATTTATTTATTTTAAAAAAACTGTAAACATTGACCCATTAATTTAACAAATCTATATATTACTAAAAGCTGAAGCGTAGCATTTAATGCTGCTATTCTCACGTTGCGCCACATCAGCTGTCACGTCATTCTTTTTTTTCTTTTCTTTTTTAAAATATAATTTGTCCTATAATTTTAAAATGATTTTTACAATTTTCAGCCCTATAAATGTAGCACACTACTTATTTATTTACTTTCACTGTCACCCTATAATAAATCCAACCTACTACTTATTTATTTACTTCCACTATCATCCTATAATAAATTTGTATAATTAATCCAGCTCACCTCTTATTTATTTAATTCAACTATCAAGTCCAACCCAAAGTCTTTTCAGTTCAGTTTTAGGGTTTTGTGTGAGCATTTTTAGCTTAAAGGAAAAAAAAAATTAAATAAATAAATAAAAAACGTTGAAGCCTTTCAAGCTTTAGGGTTTTTTTTTTTTTTCCCAATTTTCTTATGATTGTTTTTAATATTTATTTTTTTAATATTTACACTTCTCCAACCTTTCTCTCTGCCTTACCATTTCATCTCCCCACTATTTCTTCAATCTTTTTCCCTCCCTTACTTTTTCATCTCCCCACTACTCTCTACATTAATCTATATCTATATATTACTAAAAGCTGAAGCGTAGGATTTAATGCTGCTACTCTCACGTTGCGCCACATCAGCTGCCACGTCATTTTTTTTTCTTTTCTTTTTTAAAATATAATTTTTTCTACAATTTTAAAATGATTTTTACAATTTTTAGCCCTATAAATGCAGCACACTACTTATTTATTTATTTCCACTATCATCCTATAATAAATCCAGCCCACTACTTATTTATTTACTTCCACTATCATCCTATAATAAATCTGTATAATTAATCCAGTTCACCTCTTATTTATTTAATTCTACTATCAAGCCCAACCCAAAGTCTTTTCAGTTTAGTTTTAGGGTTTTGTGTGAGCATTTTCAGTTTAAAGGAAAAAAAAATTAAATAAATAAATAAAAAACGTTGAAGCCTTTCAAGATTTAGGGTTTTTTTTTTTTTTTTCCCAATTTTCTTATGATTGTTTTTAACATTTATTTTTTTAATATTTACACTTCTCCAACCTTTCTCTCTCCCTTACCATTTCATCTCCCCACTATTTCTTCAATCTTTTTCCCTCCCTTACCTTTTTATCTCCCCACTACCCTCTACATTAAATATCATTCCTCCTCTTTTCCTTCATCTTCCTTTATTTTTTCCTCTTCTTATTCACACTCTCTTATTATAAATTTGTCACTATCTCTTCTATTCTATGCATAGTTTTCCCTCACAAAAAAAAAGTTCCCTCTCTCTCTCTAAATTTTTTGGTGGATTTTTTTTATTTTTCTTGCATCTCTACTTTAGGTTGATAATTTTTTATATTCTTTAAAACTCTATTTTGGGTTAATGCAATTTAGTTTTTTTTTTAAAATTGTTGTTTTTTTTTTTTTTAATTTTTTTTTATTCTCTTTGATTGTTAAATGTTATGCTATTGCGTTCTAAAGAATTAAATATAGCATACAAAAATATAATATTATTCTATTACATAGCATGATTTGGATAATTTGATATTTATTCTGTTACATAACATCATTTTTTTATAGTGCTCAATTTAGATGTTAAATTATGAGACTTTACTAATTTTTGTTTATTTTCTAATCCTTTGCGGTGGACAAAGTACTCTTAATAGTTGTATTAGAAGTACTCTATAATGCCATTTATTTAAAGAAAAGCAAAAGTTAGCCAAACAAAAATAATCAGATAGGTGACAAATTTTAACTTTTGCAATTTTATTTTTATTATTATTATTTTATAATAATGCATGTATAGAAATTTAATTCTTAGATTTTACTAATAATTGTTTATTTGATAATATTTTTTGGGCGGCCGAAATTATAATTTCTACAAAGAAAATAACCTTAATATATTATCAAAAACAAAATTTTAATCTAATATTGGTTCAATTAATCATTGTTAAGTTTTATTAATTTTTTTTAGTTTACGTTTTTTTGGTGTTTTGGATTGTTCCTATATTACATTTATGATTGTTCTTATAATAAATAAAAATATAATTACGAAATACATTACTCATTATTAGATTAGTTTAATTTGTAATTTTTTTTTTAATAAAACTATCATAAAAATAATTATCACGCGTAACGCGTGGGTTCACGTCTAGTAAAAATAATAATGGATATAGTTTAAAAACATCACCAAAATAAACATGAATTAAAGAATAAAATATTGAACGTAATGGTGTAAACTCTAGAACCATAAAAAAATGACCTACCCATCTTATCTGGCTGAGACAAGCAAACAAAAGAAGCAAAGTGACATAAAAAAAGAGTAAGAAATGTCATTCAAAAGCACTGGAACCAAGACAAGGTTTGGAAACAAAAGTTTAAAAGTTAAAGCTTGATAAAATTAAGAAAAAGAAGATGAAGAAGAAGCAGCAGTACTGGCAGATCATGAAGAAGACGATTTACAGTTAACGAAGAAACAGCAATAGTAGTCAACCAAGAAGACACAATAAAGGCCGACCAAGGAGAAACAACCATGGTCGACGAACAAGATACAGCAGTGACAGACAAAACACGCTGTTTTTTCAAAAAAAAAATTTGGGGGGGGGGTTTTGGGAGAGGGGGGTGGGGGGGGGGGGGCCAAGCCCCTGGGGTCCTCATGTGCTTCCATATTGGGTGTGGAAATCATTTTTTCTCTCTCTTGTATTTGTTTTTTTTCCAAAAAAAACAAAAAAAAAAAAAGAGTTATTCTGTTGGCCCCTCTAAATGAAACGTCGGACCCAATAATAAACCCAGTTGCAAAACATAAAGCGTAAATATTGTCACGACAGTCAAAAAAAAAAAAAAGGAGAAAAAAAAACTGTTGTGGGATCTGCAAACAGTGGGATGGGTCTCACCATATATGTTAAAATATTTAGTATTTTTTTTTTAAAAAAAAATCTCATATTTTGCATATTGTCTAGGAGTATGGTATTTTGTTCATGTTTTGCAGTGTCCTTAATTGTGTGTAAATCCACTTCTGTAATTTATGTTTTTTCATAGGGTTGATATTGTGATGGATTAGTATGTAGTTGTTGTAATTCTCCCTTCAGAGATTGTGGTTATCTCCCAGCATAAATATTCCTTGTAATTTTTTTTTAACAATAATCTATGGTGATTACAGTCCAAGAAAAAAAAATTATGACTTGAAATACAATTTTTCTTAATTAAAATTTAATCAAGAACTTGACAAGTCAACTATTTTCTTATATTTTTTCAAAAAAAAAAAAAAAACTATTTTCTTAAATTCATGTTATACATATAATATATTATACAGAAATATCAGGGATTATTCACACAACGTTCTTTCTAGAAGATTATTCACACAACTTTTTGCCGTGTTATTTTCTATATTCTTTTATTTAACTTGGTAATAAGTAGTTTTACGTTCAAAACATATCTATGTTATTCTATTTTAATGATTTCGCAAAGATAACATTGACAAGATACTGGGGGCAAAAGCTTCAACAATAAAATCAGATACAGAGTTCTTGTAAGCACACATAGCTAGCACATGAGCAGCCTCATTGCATTCTTGACTAACCTAGCAGAAGTCTAAGGAACTCAATTACTTAGCAAGACTATGAATTTCTTCTACAAAATTAAGCAGCCTCCAAGGAATTCGAAGCTTGGATTCCTTTACTGCATCAATGCATATTTTGCAGTCACTCTTTATTCTTATATCTCAAATGTTCAAGTGGCTAGCCAAAAGTGTTTGCCCAACAAATTGCTTTT